>NC_134718.1:36008492-36311523 GCF_049634645.1 Pelodiscus sinensis | reverse complement strand
AGGAGTGCCAATACTCATGCATCAACAGTTTCTAGATGAGTTTGGAATGGAGGGGAGAGAAATGGTTTGCTTTGGTGAAATTATTAAATATTTTCTGCTGAAAAGCAAGACATGTTTTTGTTAATCTGCCAAAGCAATACTTTACAAATATTTTCAGTGCAAAATTGTTCAGGTATAAATGGTAGAGATGTTCACTATTTTACGTCTATCTTTGTCTTCTGATTTTATACACTATGGCTCTGGTTCTGAAAACACTTGCTCTCAAAAAACAATGTGAGAAATCCCTTTGATTTCAATGGTACTAATCATCTTCATAAGTGTTTGCAGAATCATGCCCTATGTTTTGATATTAACTTGCTTCAATTAAAAATCAGAAATCATTCTTCCCATAGGAAGCAAAGAAAACCACAGTGGATGTGTTTCAGTGCCATATGGGACTAATTTTTATCCAGCCTAAATTCTCACTGAATTTCAATTTAGTATAATATTCCTAATTTTCTCTGTTAACCCATTGTGTATCTTTGTTAAGCATAGAATTTCAGCCGTAGAAATGAACTAGGAAGACAATACAAAGTTGGCTTTAACCATGTGACACGTAGTTAGTTGCCTATTGTTTTCATTTTACTTTCTGTCATTACAAATTACTTACTAGTTGCTCTGGTATTAAACTGACAGATTCTATAGTTGTTTCATAGTCCCAAAAAGAGATAAGGACCACTCTGCTTGTATAAATAGATTATTATAAAGCACTTTGAAATTCATCAAGATGAAGGCTCTCTGTCCATTTAAGATAGTATTATAGATAGTTTAGTATTAATTAAGTTCACCTGACACTTTTCATTATAAAGCACTGTTTTCAATTGCTTTATAGACTTTGCTAAACTTTAAAACATTTAGGGTGAAAATTTCTATGCCTGAGTGCCTGCCTATGCCTGGGTGCCTGCCTCAGGCTTAATATTTTGGAAAAAATAAATCAGCAAAAAATAATCTGGTTGATGCTTAGAACAGGGGTAAGGCAAGTAATTACATTGTTTTCCCACTGTTTCTGATATTCATCGATTTTAAGACAAAAAAGGACTGTTAGGATCATCTAGTCAGACATGTAGCACAAGACAAGTTAAAGAACTGCACAAACTAATTTCTGCATTAAGTAGGGACAGAAGTTAATTCTTCCAGTCATCATTCTACTACCTAGACCACAAGATCACTCTTCTCCTGTGATCCCTTGCCTCATTCATTATACATCTTCCATCTTCCAGCAACAAATGAGGCAGGGATCCTACAGCCAACAGACACATTAATTACACATTCAAGACTCATTCTGTGAATTCAATGAGGCAAGGTCTTGAGAAAATATGTGCCCATGTAATTAAAGACTGTATAATAATGCATACACACAAAGAATATAAAGCCACCTGAATACTTGCATTTCCTAATTTCTGAGTGCATGACTTCTCAACCTTGATGTTATTTTAATGTAGCTTTTTGCATGTATGAATACACAGTGGGTGGTATAGGGCAACAGTACTGAAATAGATGAGGGGGAGGGAAATGAATATGTTCAGAAATTCAGGTCTGATGTACAAGTCAAAACCCTCAGGGCAATATGTGCAAGACAAGGAAGATTTTTCCTCAAGAATGATCCTGTTTTTAATATCTTTTTTTTGCTTCTGGTGAGATTAAAATAATTTTATTGGCATTTTAGACTTTTCTCCATATTTAATACTCAATAGGTCCTCAGTGCATAAATACTTCCCCATACAGCTTATGCAAGTTAGTGTTGAGCTCTCATAATGCACCTGTACATAGGACATTTCTGATGGCTGACATAACTTATTTTAGAACGTAACATTATTTTAATAGAAATCATTGTCATGCATTTACATAAGCTCTAATTTCATTTTTATGCAGCATCTGTTCTTCCCTCTATAATTTATATAACCTCAAAACATAATGCTACAAATAATCTAGTATTCCAAGAAGTTTTACAAAATCCTGCCAAACTTTAAACAACTTCTGAAACATTCAGGGTCACATCCTGAATAAATTATTTGAAGGTTTTTTTTGTGTGTGTGTTTTTGTTGCTGAAATCAGTTCTTGAAAAATACATTGCTTTCACATAAAGAAACCCTTTTAAATAGGTTACTCTTCAGAGGTAGTGATCCAAAAAGGTAATTCTTTCAAAGGAAGTCCTAATTGTTTGCTAGCTATAAGGACAGGATATTGGAAATCTTTCCCTATGCCGTTTGGCAATATACAGAATTTTCATGAAAACTCATTGAATACGGAGTCTTAAAGAAAACTAATGCATGTAATGTAAACTAAGTTGTTTATCAGTGTCAAAACAATTACACTTTATACCCTAAAAAATCAAGGGCACGTGCTCTTAAAAAATGAAAGCTGGCTGTCTTCTGACAAACTCTGCTGTACTATATTGATTTAAGTGAAATATGTGTCATTAAAATTCTTATTGTGAATGAAGAAGAGAGTTAATAAGTCACAAAATGATGGGCATTAGCTTTACACCCTCTCTTTATTATTCATGAAGTTTGGAAGGCAAACAAAGAGACTTTTATTAAAAACTATACTATTCAATCTGAATTTGCAATGAATTCCTGCTTGCTTACCGAAAAAAAGTTTCTTTGACAGATAGTATATTTTTTTAAAAATCAAGAGAAAGTTCAACAAAAGACAAGGAACAGAATGTTCCTGCCCCTTGTGCAGTGACCAGGACCAAGGAGCACAAAGTGAACCTTTCCTGAACCCATAAGGACTCACATTATCCCAAAGGGATGAGGAAGGAAAGGGTAGGCTGAGCCCATTCTAAGAGAAGACTTCCATGCATCCCTGGAATGGAATCTGGAAGGGATGTACAGAAACCCTTGTAAATGCCCTGTGGGGTAATATGACTTCACATTCACACCATCGTCTAACGTGTGTTAATTTAAAGCTTTAGCTAAAAGCTACAGCGGTAGTTTAAACACACAATGTTAAGAGCATTAGTTAATTTCTAAAAATAATACTTATTCAAACCTTATCTAGTCCATCAAGTCTACATAATGGAGTTAGAAATCGAACAAAAATAAGCATTTCTACAAGACTTTTGCTAGTCCCTGTTTTCAGATCAGCTGTAAACACTAGGGGTGCGTCTAGTTTGGTAAGATTTTGAGCAAAAGCAAGTGCTTTTGCACAAAAACTTGCCAGCTGTCTACACTGACCGCTTGAATTTGCGCAAGAGCACTGACTTTGTAATGTACAAAATCAGTGCTTCTTGCACAAATACTTTCATGCTCCCGCTTGGGAAAAAGCCCTCTTGCGCAATACTTGCGCAAGAGGGCCAGTGTAAACAGGGGAGAACTGTTTTGCGTAAAAAAGTACCGATGGCTAAAATGGCGATCAGGGCTTTCTTGCACAAAATCGTGTCTAGACTGGCCACGGATGCTTTTACGTAAAAGCACTTTTGTGCAAAAGCATCCGTGCCAATCTAGACGTGCTTTTGCGGAAATACTTTTAACGGAAAAACTTTTCTGTTAAAAGTATTTCTGCAAAATCACGCCAGTCTAGACGCAGCCTAGATGAAAAGCCTCCCACAATATGGGCCAGATCCTGGTCCATGGCTCTGTTCTCTTTGTACTTCCCCTGTACTGCAAGGTCAGACTGTTCATTGGAGTTCCCCTGATGCAGGTGCAGGCAGGCCCATAATGGGAGAGGGCTAAGGAGGCAATTCCCCTGGGGCCCAGTGATTCAAAGAAGCAGGATTCCCAGCTGCTGCCGCTGCTACTGTGCCAACAGCAGTGGTCAGCAATGGTCAGCCTCAGGCCCATTAAATCTCCTTCCTGGTGCCACTTCTTCCACCAAAGGTGTAACCCCTTCTGGGAGTGTGTAGCCAGCTCTCCCCCACCTTGCCTAAGGGTCATGGAGGCTGTCAGCACCCCTGGGTGCAGGCAAAGGTTAAATGGGTGCAGTACTCTTTTGCAATCCCTGGGCAAGAGAAAGAAGAAAAAGGATGAAGGAATGATTGAGGAAGAGGAAGGCAAAACGTAATAAATTGGCAGCATGAAGACTTTTCTGTAATTTCTGTTTCTCATTGCAGTCAGAATAGGAAAATACATATGTGCCTGAAAATAATAATTAATGCCAAAGGTTAATCTGCTTTTTCAAAACTAAAGCAATATTCACTTTTTGATAGACACAATTCTAATTGCATATAGTATTCAACATCTCAGTTTCAAACATTCGGTCCTTTTCCCAGTCAGCAAATTTAGCATCGAACAAAATTAAAAGGCCATAATAAAAGTTAAAATTATTTATTCATGATAAAGTTCATGTTTCCTGAGGATTTTGTAATTGGAGTGTATCTAGATGTCATCTGTGTGTCTGTTTTAGTTAAAACACCTCTTCACATGCACCTGAAGACTAGATTTGTCAATATAAAGACAAACCAGAATTAACGCATAAATTTTTAATAGCAAGAGCAATGAACCGTTAAAACCATTTGCTAAGTGTCATGGAAGAGTCTCCATCACTGACAACTCTTAAATTAGGATTGGATGTTTTTGTAAAAGATATACTCAAGGAATTCTCTTGTGGAAGTTTCAAGATTTGTGTTATATGGGAGGTCAGTCTAAATCAGTGGTGGGAATCCTGTGGCCCATAGGCCACAAGTTGTCAATCAGGCTATTCTACTGGCAGGGCATGAGACAGTTTGCTGCTGTTGAGCATCAACAGGTATGGCCCGTGCAGCTCTCAGTGGTCACAGTTTTCAGTTTTTGAGCCAATAAGAGCAATCGCAAGTGGTGACCAGCGCATCCCCATGGCCCTAATGTAAAAAGTAAAGCTTATTTGATTAAAAACTGAAACTTGTATGTTGTTATTTTATTTATCATGAGGTATGGTTACTTTATGCTTATTTATTGAAATGAGAACATATTCTCTGAGGTGCCACAGGGCTAACACGGCTACCCTTCTGATGCTTCCCCTTACTGGTTAGTCTCATCAAAAGGTCCTACATATATCCTGTCTCATGTTCCACATCTAACATTGCCTTCAAGCTTGAGGAATTATTCCATTTTTTTCTTTCTTTGGTAGCAGGCTTTCCCAGAGCTTTGTAAGATTTTAGGTACAATGACTTCAAGCTTAAATCTCTAGGAAAAGACTCACTCAACCAAGTGAGTTATAAAATCAAGAACACATATTCCTGCGCATCCAGAAATATAATTTATGCTATCATGTGCCGAAAGTGTTCGTCCGCTATGTACATTGGACAAATGTCTCAGACACTTCGCCAAAGGATCAATGCCCACAAAACAGATATCAGACAGGATCACAAAGAAAAAACAGTTTCTTGCCATTTCAACCAGAAAGTACATTGTCTCAACGACTTGATTACCTGCATCCTGCTTCAAAGACCTTTTAAGACTTCACTTCAAAGAGAATCCTCTGAACTGTCATTCATGCTTAAATTTGATACTTTACACTCAAATTTGAATAAAGACGCTAATTATCTTACCCATTACAAAGATAGCTTCCCCAATTATCACCTCTAATAACATTAGCTCACAGACATTTACCTTCCCCCCTTCTCCCACCTCCATCCCCCTTCTGTTCTGAAATTTGATTTGTCCTTTTCATATGTGTTCATTTTTTTAAATTGTATCCTTTGGTATATATGGTTGTGACAATTTTCTTCCACTATTTGATCTGAGGAAGTGGGTCTGGCCCACGAAAGCTCATCACCTATTAAACCATCTTGTTAATCTTTAAAGTGCTACACAGTCCTGTTTTTTGTTTCAGCTGCACCAGACTAACACAGCTACATTTCTACCACTATTCAGCACCAGTGTCTGTGTATGTGCGTTGAGAGTAGTAAGAAAAAAAAACAGTTGATAAAAACCTTGATTCCTGCAAAGGATAACTAGACATGGAGAAACAAGACAAGAACAGTTCTTTCCAGTCTTATGTACCTTCATACCAGAAATGAGCTCCTTCCTTTATATGCAAATTTTAGTGCTGATTTTCCTCTTAGATCATGTCTATATAGGAAAAGTTATGCACAGGATAGTGTATGCACAGGATAGTGTACCCAGGCATCTGCATGGGTAGTGTAAACATAGTACAGACCCTCCATACATACTTGCTTTGCTAGCCTGCTCTGCAGCCTACACTGACCTGCTTTCGCTTCCATTGTTATCTGCTCCACTTGGATTCAAATTAGCTTAGATAGGGCTAAACCAGCCACAGGTTCTTCTGGGTTGACTAGAGCTGCATGAATTTTTTCTTATGAATAGTTTATTTGATGAAAAATGCAGTTTTGACTGACCTAAAGCAATCTGCAAATTTAACGTAAATCACTTCAACCATTCACAAAGCAGTAAGAAGGAGAAGGAAGTGTGATACTCCTGCCACTTTGCATGCCTTCATTACTGTTAGCCTAGTGACTAGGGAACTTCCCATGGTGTGAGATCCATGTCTGAATCCCTGGTCTGGAAACAGACTTTCTATGCATCAAAATTTCCATAACAACTATATCTGGTCAGACCAAAGGTCCATCTAGCTCAGTGTCCTATCTTCTGACAGTGGCCAATGCCAGATGCCCAGAGGGAGTGACCATAATAGGGAATCATCAAATGATCCCTCTCCTGTCATCCATTACCAGGCTCTTACAAAAGAGGCTAGAGACACTATTCCTATCCATCCTGGCTAATGGACCTAACCTCCATGAATTTACCTTGCTCTTTCTTGAACCCCTCTAAAATCCTGGTCTTCATAATATCCTCTGGCAAGGTTGACTTTGCACTGAGTGAAGAAACATTTCATTTTATTTGTTTTAAACCTGTTACCTATCAATTTCATTTAGTGACCCCTTAGTACTTATGTTTTGGGAATAAGTAAATAACTTTTCCTTATTCATTTTTTTTGCACACCTCATGATTTTATAGACCTCTATCTCCTTATTCTCCTCTTTTCTAAACTGAAAAGTCCCAGTCTTTTTAATCTCTTTTCCTATGGGACTCATTCCAAACCTATAATTTTTTTAGTGCCCTTTTCTACTGCCAATATATCTTTTTTGAGATGAGGTAATCACATCTGTGCACAATATTCAAGATATGTGTGTACCATAGTTTTATATAGAGGCAATAGGATATTCTCGGTCTTATTCTCCATTCCTTTTTTTTAATGATTCCGAATATTCAGTTTACTTTTTTGCCTGCTGCTGCACATTGAGTGGCTGTTTTTGGAGAACTAACCAAAATGACTCCATCTTGAATAGCAGCGAGGACTAACTTCAGTTAGTCTATAAGGTGACACAGGACTCCTTGCCGCTACCCCTCTGATACAGGCAGTCCCCGGGTTACGTACAAGATAGGGACTATAGGTTTGTTCTTAAGTTGAATTTGTATGTAAGTCGGAACTGGCTCCAGATTCAGCCGCTGCTGAAACTGATCAGTAGCTGACTACAGGAAGCCCTAGGCAGAGTTGCTCTGCCCCCAGCTCCCTGGAATCAGCCGCTGATCAGTTTCAACAGCAGATGAATCTGGACTCATGGGACAGAACAGCTGGGGCGCTGCCGGGTAGGTCCCCGCAGGACCAACCCGGCAGCACCCCAGCTGCTCTACCCCAGGCGTCCCGCAACAAAAGCCTGGTCTGCTGGAGGGGGGGTCACACTAGCTGCGCCCCCTCCCCCTCCCAGCAGACCAGGGAGACCCGAGCAAAGCCGTGAAGGCGCAGAGGTCCCGCCGCCTCTGTGGCTTTGCTCCAGTCTCCCTGCTGTGCTGTGGGGGAGTTCCCCCAGCACAGCAGGGAGACCCGAGCAAAGCTGCACAGGCGGCAGGACCCCGCTGCCCGTGCGGCTTTGCTCCTTTGCCCTGGAGCAAAGCCGCACAGGCGGTGGGGTCCCCCGCTTCTGCGGCTTTGCTCCTGTCTCCCTGCTGTGCACAGGAGCAAAGCCGCACGGGCAGCGGAGCAAAGGGGCAAAGCCGCACGGGCAGCGGTGTCCCGCCACCTGTGTGGCTTTGCTCGGGTCTCCCTGCTGTGCTGGGGAGTCCCCCCCAACACACCAGGGAGACCAGGAGCAGCTTTTCTCGCCCCGGAGGACGCGGTGGCGGGACCTGTGCGCTCTGGGTGGTCCCACCGCCCGTGAGCTCCGGGGCAAGAAAAGCCCCGTTTGTAAGTGCGGATCCAACATAAGTCGGATCCGCGTAAGTCGGGGACTGCCTGTACTTATCTTGAATAGTTATAGCTAAATTAGCCCCCACCATTTTGTATATATTGCTCGGATTTTTTTCCAATGTTCATTACTTTACATTTATCAACATTAAATTTCATTTGCCATTTTGTTACCCGATCAGTTAATGTTGTGAGATCTTTTTGAAGGTCATCACAGTCTGCTTTGGTCTTAGCTATCTTGAGCAGTTTGGTATCATCTGCAAATTTTGCCACTTCACTGTTCACCTCTTTCTCCAGAGCATGTATAAATAGATTGAATAGCATTGGTCCCAGTATGGACCCTTGGGGGATATCACTAGTTACCTCTCTCCATTCTGAAAAGTTATAGTTTATTCCTATGATTTGTTTCCTGTCTTTTTACCAGTTATCAATCCCTGAGAGGTCTTTCCCTCTTATCCCACGATAACTTATTTTATTTGAGAGCCTTTGGTGAGGGACCTTGTCAAAGGCTTTCTGGAAATCTAAGCATACTGTATCCACTGGATCCCCCTTGTCCACATGTTTGTTGACCCCCCTCAAAGAACTCTAGTAGATTAGTAAGGCATGATTTCCCTGTACAGAAACCATGTTGACTTTTCCACAACAAATTATGTTCATCTATGTGTTTAACAATTTTATTCTTTACTATAGTTTTAACCAATTTGGCTGGTACTGAGCTCAGATTTACTAGTCTGTAATTGCCAGGATCACCTCTACAGCCTTTTTTAAATATTGACATCACATTAGCTGTCTTCCAGTCATTAGGTACAGAAGGTGATTTAAAGGATAAGTTACAAACCATAGTCAATAGTTCCGCATTTTCATATTCAAGTTCTTTCAGAATTCTTGGGTAAATACTATATGGTTCTGGTGACTTGTTACTGTTAACTTTATCAATGTGTTCCAAAACCTCCTTTAGCGACACCTTAATCTGGGATAATTCCTCAGATTTGGCACCTAAAAATGGCTCAGGCTTGGGAATCTCCCTAATATCCTCAACCGTGAAGACTGAAGCAAAGAATTAATTTAGTTTCTCTGCAATGACCTTATCTTTGAGCACTCCTTTAGCATCTCAATCGTCCAGTGCCCCCACTAGTTGTTAAGCAGTGTCGTACTTCTGATGTACTTAAAAACTTTTTCTCCTTACTTTTTTTTTTTTTTTTTGGCTAGCTGTTCTTCAAACTCCTTTTTGGCTTTTCTTATTATATTTTCAAACTGAAATTGACAGAGTTTATGCTCTTTTCTATTTTTTCATTTTCTATTTTCACTTTTTAAATGATGCCCTTTCATCTCTAACTGCTTCTATTACTTGGTTGTTAAGCCACAGTGACACTTTCTGTTTGTTTGGGTTTTGCTTGTTTGGTTGGTTTTGTTTCAATTTCAGATTAACTTCAAACTGAAGTATAGCCATAGCCATACCCCAAACAGTGTAAATCAGGGGTACCTCATGTAAAATCAATGGAATGACACTATTATGGGGTAAATGAAAGGATAATTGTTCTATCTATATTACTTTTCTACAGTAATTTCCTGAAAATACTGTAATTTTATGAATTAACAAAGCACAAACTATGTAAAGAGCAGCCATGATGTGACTTTAAAATCTCCCAAGCCTCTAGTATTTAATTCTGCACCTTAAATTATCTCAGAATCTATCACTCTATGCATTAACTATTTGTTATTTTTTAAATAATAATCAAGTAGCAAACAACAAAATGTGCTCAATAGTATCTGATAGAACTGCCCAGTGATTTAATGGTTGTTGAAAGTCTGCTAGACTCTATATGACATACAAAGTTACATTGGAAAGAAGAGAACAAGGCATTGTTCGCAAAAATCACACATTCTTATCTCGTATCAAACTATGAAAGCTTCAAGTTCCCAAAGGCTTTTTAAACTGCACAGCCTGTTTCATGTTTGTTTCTACAAGCCAAACTGCATTTGCTAGCAGAAAGAAAGGAAACATTAGAAATACGCATTTCCCCTGAAAGCTATGAACTATCATTTCACACTTTTTTTTCTCTTTTTTCCTCCCCCACCTCATCACCCCTCTCTTTCTCCTTTTGTGAATATTGGAAATTTTGAAAACCAGAGACTGAAAAGTGAAAAGTCATTTACTTTTCACTATAATTGGACTTTCTGTATTCAGCCTACAAAAACCCAAGGAAAGATGAAGCTGGGACTGAAAACACAGTAGTGGAGGCCGATGACATCTGAAAATAGGTAGAGTCAACAGGCACTATGTCGTTTTTTATCTATAACATTATACTGTACCTCGGTACCACATTATGGCTACGTCTAGACTGCAAGACTCTTTTGAAAAAAAACATAGACTACAACCAGTACTTTCGAAAAGCGAGCCGCTTTTTTGAAAGAGAGCACCCGGGCATTCTGGATGCTCTCTTTTGAAAAGGCATAGTTTGCGTTATATAGTACTTTTTTTCAAAAGAGCACTTTCAAAAAAAGGTATTCTTTTTTGTAAAATGAGGTTTTCTGCAGTTGAAAAAACAGCCACATTTTTTCAATTTACCTTCGAAAGAATGTGTCAGCAGTCTAGATGCAGGGGAAGTTTTTAAAAAAATGGCCACTTTAAAAAAAAAAAACCTGTAGTCTAGAAACACTCTGATTACCATAGGGTAGAGTTGTGCAAAGTATTGCTATAGACCTCAAACATATTCAGAGATGGCCTAAGATTGAGGCCTAAAATGTTCTATAAATATAAGAGAAGCATATTCATACAGTATTAATCATGAACCCTATGTAAATATTCTCTCCTAGATAACTAACTTATTTACTTCATTAATCCTTTGTCTTTTCCCAATGGTCATCTCAAGAATCTCCATTTTACCTTTAGGATAAATGGATAATTTAGATTTGGAGAGGTTTGGGTTTTTTGGGGGGGAACAGTGGGTGTATTGTTTTTGTTTTTAAGGTCAAAGGGCTGAATGGATAGAAAGAGAGTGTCTTGCTGGGGAAGAAGAGGTTATGTTCCCATTGATGGTTCCAGTTTGTGAATCTGAAACATACAAGCAAACAAATAGGGGTTGGTTTAGTTCCAACAGCTGCAAAATGAACTGTGGAATTTGATTCGCTATTGCTATCACAAACCAAGCCCAGCAGTTTCATACCACTCTGTGGTCTGAGAAAGTACATCACTGTGTTAAATGAAAATATGGTTTACTTTAGTTTTGTTGTTTAGATCTTTTAAATTTTAGGTAAGTTGGCAAATAACAATTTAGACTCAGCCCAAAGGCCTAATGCCCTGATATGCACAAAATGAAGGACCAAATCTTAGTCTTCTCAGAAATAAGATAGCAAGGGTTGAAGGATGTTTGTGTATGGAGGAAGGTGGATAGAAAATACAAAATCAATTGTCCAAAGTACTTTCCTAGGTATATATTTTTTAATCTTTTTAATTAAATCAAAATTTAGTGGCAATTAGTACTCTCAAATAACAGGTCAGGCTGCAGGTAGCAATCTCCTCCCCAGCAGATTGATTATATATTCAAAAAGAAATATTGGCTGGAGCTATCAGAGAGAAGTGCTTTGTCAAGGGAGAAGGGAAGCTGGTGAGAATTGTAAAGAAAGAGGGCTTCTTTTAGTTTTAGGATGAAAAACTGAGTTGATTTACTGAACAGGCAAAAACTTAAAAAACAACAGATGATCTGGTAGCACTTTATAGACTGACAAAACATGTAGATGGTATCATGAGTTTTCGTGAGCACAGCCCACTTCTTCAGATGACCAGAGGGAGGCAAAGAGGGAAAAGAAGAGTTAGGCTCTCTGGGTATGTCTACACTACAACATTAATTCGAACTAACTTAGTTCGAATTACTTAATTCGAACTAAGCTAATTCGAACTAACGGATCCAGACTAAAAAACTAGTTTGAATTAGCGTTTTGCTAATTCAAACTAGCATGTCCACATTAAGTGGACCCTGAACCGGGCTTAAGAATGGCCGGAAGCAGTGCCGGCAGGGCAGCAGAGAAGAACTTAGAGCGTGGAGATGCTTTCTCAGGCTAGCCGAGGGCTGTGCTTAAAGGGACCCGACCCCCACCCCGGACAGACAGTTCTCAGGGGTGCCCCGCTTGCAAAGCAGTCCTGGCTTGGATTGCCCGGACTACCCACACTGAGCACATCACACCACTCGACAATCAGCCCGGCTGCACTTGCCGCAGGCTGCCATTTGGGGAGAGGGGGCAATTGGGGGGCTGCAGGAGAGCTTCCACCCCCAGAAGCCCACAGAGCCAGCCCAGTCCTCCCCATCGCAGGCTCGTGCCCCATTCCTCCCTCACCTCCTTCCACTTACCCTTCCCTCGCCCCTCTTCTTGATGTAGAAAATAAAGATAACGTGTCTTCCAAAATGGAATCTGTCTTTATTGAACAAAACTGTGGGAGGCTGGGAAAAGGAGGTGGGAGAGGGGAACAGAGAGGCTGGAAGAGGGGAGGGCAACTAAAATGATCAGGGGTTGGGAACAGGTCCCATATGAAGAGAGGCTAAAGAGACTGGGACTTTTCAGCTTAGAAAAGAGGAGATGGAGGGGGGACAGGATAGAGGTCTCTAAAAGCATGAGTGGGGTGGAGAGGGTGCATACAGAAAAGTTCTTCATTAGTTCCCATAAAGAAGGACTAGAGGACACCAAAGGAAAGGAATGGGTAGCAGGCTTCAAACTAGTAACAGAAAGTTGTTCTTCACAAAGCAAAGAGTCAACCTGTGGAACTCCTTGCTGCAGGAGGCTGTGAAGGCTAGAACTAGAACAGAGTTTAAAGGGAAGTGAGATCAAGTCATGGAGGCTGGGTCCCTGGAGTGGTATTAGCCAGGGGGCAGGAGTGGTGTCCCTGCCCAAGGTTTGTGGAAGGCTGGAGAGGGATGGCACAAGACAAATGGCTTTGTCACTGTCTTCGGTCCATCCCCTCCAGGGTCCCCTAGGGTTGGCCACTGTCGGCAGACAGGCTACTGGGCTAGATGGACCTTTGGTCTGACCCAGGACGGCATTGTAAGCTCAGGGCTCAGGGTCGGGGTCTCACTGGACCCCCTTGATTCTCTTGCACACCTGCTCCTGGGTGGCTGCCAGGCTGGCAGCTCTCCTGCCCTAGACGGCCACTTTCCTGTGCCTAGTGCGGAGATCGTGGACGAGGTCCACGATGTCTGCACTGGACCAGGCGGGTGCCCGCCTCTTGCGGTCCCGGGCAAGCTCCCGGGAGCCACCAGCCTGGTCCCGGGAAGAGGGGGAGGGCTGGGGGGCAGCAGGTGGCTGGCTCAATCCGTGCCAGGTGCAGGGTCTGCTGGCGGGGTGCTGGCAGGCTTGCACCTGGCACGGGCACCGTAGCCAGCCCGTGCCCCTTTAAGGGATCCGGGGCCGGGAGGGGGGCAGACGAGTTTCCCTGGTGTTGGCCAGAGTGGCCACCAGGGAAACCCTGGGGAGGGCTAGCCTCCCACTAGTTCGAATTAAGGGGCTACACACCCTTTAATTCGAACTAGCTAGTTCGAACTAGGCTTAATCCTTGTAAAGTGAGGTTTTCCTAGTTCAAACTAAGCACTCCGTTAGTTCGAATTAAATTCGAACTAATGGAGTGCTAGTGTAGCGCCTATGAAAGTTAGTTCGAACTAACATCCGTTAGTTCGAACTAACTTTGTAGTGTAGACATACCCCGTGTGATCCTTTCACTGTTTTCTCCTAGTTCCAATCTCGTCTACAAACTTGTTCTATTTTACCACTTACCCCCATTGCCAAGTCACTCGTATCTGCACTCACCACTTGACTACATTCCCCCATGTACTCGAGCCTCCTAATTCAAACTGTTCTCCTCTCAGTCAGAACCTGTGTGCCTATTCACTCCCATGCCCACTATATTTTTCCCCCACAAGTCAATCGACCCCTTAACTTTGCTCTGAATCCTAGATTAGAACCTTCCTCAACTATCATTCCCTCAAATCAGAGTCCTCCCTTCCTTATATAAAATTCCCCTTCCTTGCCTCATCAAAACAAAGTGGTCTCGCTGCAAAATGGGTGCTATCTCAAGTCATACCCTCAATATCAGGAGAGGGAGGCAGGCAGATAGTAAAATGCTATCTAAGAATGATTTTGTTTAGTAGACAAAAAAATCAAAGCAAATGTATGCACTGTCGCTGGCTAATAATTTTTTTCCGCTCTCCTTTTTGCTGAAACCCAGAAAGAGATAACATGAGGCCAATGTAACCCAATACTGTATATATACCTGAATATACAATCATTACTGTTGCTAAATATAGAGAAGCCAACAATATTAAATGACAAATTCAGCTACCACAGTGATAGGCATTATAAGATATAGAGTGGGCATAACGCCATGAACTTGAATCTTATTGCACCTACTAGCACCAGGAGTAAATTTTAGCCTACAAATGCTTCTGATCATCCACACAAAGTACTGCAATAACCACCCGCAGTGCTGCTTAGCTTTGAAAATTACTCAAGATCAGATCTATTCAGATCAGTAATGCCATCTGTTTTCAAGAACCCAGCTGCTGCCCTTTCGGTTACAGCTTAGTCAAATTACTATAATTAATTCTATGACGTACTTATTCATAGGTATTATCATGAAAAATGTGTTGATCAGTATTTGCTCTCAGTTACAAGTCTGAAATATAGATAATGGTAAAGGATGGAGAATAACTGTTCCATCGTTAAGGCTGAGGACAGCTCACAATTACAGCCAGATTTTAATTCTCCATCATGTCCTCAAGAAAAGAAATTATTCTTTTATCTATGTCATATGCCAGATTGATTTGTAGGGAACATTTTTTTTTGGAAAGTTTTTTTTTGGGGAGGAGGGGGGAATTAAGCAGAATTTTGAAAGTTTCGTGATCAGAGTATTTCCTGACCTTTATATTGCTTTATACATTGCAGCTCATTACAGAATATTTCTAAAATAGTCTAGTCTAATCTAGGAAATTCCCTCCCCTCGCATCCTGATAGCCTTATTGAGGCCGACAGTTTTTGTAACTGTGACAAAGTTGGATAGTGAATTAAAATATCTAAACATATATTTTGCATAAAAATAGATTTAAAATATTAGCATGCAAAACATTCATTATGACCAAGACTGCTAATTGTTCCTATTGCAATGAAGGCCTTACTTGTACTTTGAGTCCTTGCAAGAGGAGGGCAAGTTCCAAATGGTTGCCCGGGGTGAAGATAGCTTCTGCAGGCACCTGGGCAAGGTTGGAGCTAGCTTCATGCTCCTGGAAGGTGTGGGGCCTCCAACTGAAGGGGCAGGGCCAGGGGCAAGGTTAGGAGCAGCCAGCCCCTCTGCGCCACCTGGAGCATACCACACCAACTCTGCAAGCCCTTAGAACTGCCCAGAGGATACAGCATGATGTTCTAGTGGCACTTTAAAGGACCCAGGGTTCCCGCCTCTGACACAGTAGCAACAGCAGCATCCAGGAGCCCTGGCCTCCTTTGAACCACTGGGCCCCAGGTAAAATCCCCCTTTCGCCTCCCCCACTCCCATCGGCAGACCTGTGGTTGCCACTTCCCCTTCATATGCAAGTTTAAAGAGAGAATACAAAGCCAATATTCTATGTCCAACTATACCAGCTGGCAGATCTTCTTTTTCCTTCTCCCTGGGCAAATCAGGGACTCTAAAAGAGCTGTGACTCAGAAGGGTGCCTTTGAGGCACAGTGCTATCTGCACCTCCCCTTTGGGTTGGACGGCTGTATATATCTCCTCTTATATATGTCTAAATGCATATTCACAATATCTAAACCTATGAAGTAATTACTAATCTAAGCAATCATGAAAGTGATCTCTCACTTCAGTTGGGCAATAAAGACAACCGAAATTAATAAAATAACTTTCATACGTGCCTTGCATAAATTATGCATGTGACAAGTTTACACAGGTAAAAATGATGAGATTAAAATTAATAAATTTACTTTTATAGCAAACTGTTTTCAAGAATATGCTGATTCTAGTTGTTAATGAAAACTAAGGCAATAAAAAGTGATAGTATATACAAATAAAAAAATAAAATAAAAGCTGAAGTGTATTGGTATTACTCAATGCTATCTGTACTGAAGGAGCAGGACTCATAACAGTACAATGAGCCACTTAGTACTCCACTGTTTACTTATATTAGTATTATAACCTATCCACGTGGGTTAGAGCTACCAACTTCTAGGGAGCTTCAAGATTGGTAGTCTCGTACTTTTAATATATGTGCCTGAAAAATATGTATTTTTCTTTGAGCTCTTCGCCTTTCTCTTAAAAATATAGCATTGGCCAGTGCTTTTCTTTTTTAAAAAGTCATTAAATCTCTCTGCAACTATAGAAACAATCCCAAAATCTGTAATATGCACTGAGAACATATTTAGTTGTCCTGGAGACTGTTGCGAACATTATCTACAGCACTTATGATAAGAAAGCCTAACTGCTGGTGATTAAGCATATTCTGAAGGAATTTATTAAAATTGCTGAAATTGTAAAGGCTGGAACACCTCCAAAAAAGAGAGAGAGAGAGTGCTTAATGTGTGTATTTTAGAGAGGGTCTGTCTGTGTGTCTGTGAGTCCATTTGTTCAAGAAATCCTCTTAAATGGTAAGAACTAGGGTCACTAAATTTGGCATGCAGTGTCTCTTATTCTAACTTAAAGCAACATAGGGTTTGGTTGTGCCAGGAAAATTAGAAGTGCTGGAAATGGGACTGTTTTCCATATCATGGAAAAGGAGGGGGCAGAGTGGAGTGATGCAATACTTACAGTGGCCACTGGGGGCAGTGAGTGCATGGGAGAGCTATACCACAGAGTGACCATTAGGGGCAGCTGCATCACCAAGAGAGTGGCCAGCTGGGACTCACCTTCTTTCCTGTCACCAGACAGAGTGAGTACCCCGCCCACCCCAAACTATTTCTCCCTGGCTCTTGGCAACAGCACCAGAGAAGGTAGGAGGGAGAAAGCCTCTTAGAATGGGGGGTGAGGGGGCACAAAGGCCCCTTCTAGCTGGGGTGGCTGGGGGAAAGAGAAGGCCCCCGCTGGCCAGGGGGCTGGGAGAGGAGAAAGGAAATCTGCTGGCCAAGGGGCTTAGGGAGAGAAAATGGTCCCTGCCAGCCAAGGGAGGCCTGGAAGAGAGGAAAGGTCCCTGCTGGCAGGGCGAAGAGAAAAGACCCCCTGTTGGCCATGGGGGCTCAGAGAAAAGAAAAAGCTCCCTGTCAGCTCCTCTCACATCCCTCATTCCCAACTACCTGTCCTGAGCCCATCCTCAACCCCCCACCCTGATTCCTGCACCCCCCCATTCCTCCAGCTCTCTGCCCTACTGCCCCACACATCCCCAAAGCCCTGCCCTGACTTTTGCACACACACCCCAACCTCCAGCCCTAAAGTATCTTGGCAACACTAGATAAGTTTTCTAGTCTCTCTATAAATATTTAAAAAATGTCCTGTGGGATGAAAGTGATGTCACGACATCACTCTGTGTCCTGCCACCTGCCTCCCCTCCCAGCCACATAGCCTCCCCACTCTCCAGTGGCCTTGGAGCATTAGGGAGGATGGGTGGGTGGAGACTGGAAGCAGAAGGATGGGGTTGTAGGAATGGAAGATGGAGGTGGGCTGTGGGTCATGAAGCTCCGGGATAAGGACTAGCGGCCCAGATTACTTCACCGGGCTGTCTTTCCATGTGACCCAAATATGGTTCTAAGCAGGGCATGGGTGCATAATGCTGAGGGGTCCCTCGTGGTTCCATGCATCTCCACTGCACCTTGTCCTCATGGATCATGTCCCAGCCCCAGAGCGGGAGCTTGCTTGCCAACTGGAAGGGCACATCTGGAGCACTGCTGCCCTGCAAAGACATGCAGTAATCGGGTGTGGAGAGTGGAAAATTCTTTCCCTACCTGTCCGCTTGCACATAACCCAGCCCCTGCTCCTTGCTAGCAAGCAGGAGGCCCAGGGGCACCCAGAACAAAGGGGATTCATTTGGAGTTGGGTCCCATTTTATGGATTGTGTTTAGTTTTCATTTACAAGCCCACAAGCCCACAGAGCACAGTCCTCCCTGACAGGTCACTTCTCTGTAAACCCCATGCTAGCTGCCAGGAGAGGCTCTGAACTCTGCACACAGATGAACTATTTTATTGGTGGGTGGGCCGGAAGTGGGAAAGCTGTGGGAGAAGGGGAGATGGCTGGTGATTGAAGGGCATGAGCGGTTGGGATGGGCTTTGAGCGTTCGGATAGAGGGGCCCATCCGGGGTGTGATGGGGCGGGTGCAAAGAAGTGTGCAAGTGACTTCGGGCCATGAAGAGTGCAGTTGGGTTTAGTGCAAGATTAACAGGGTTTTGGTGAGCATAGCGAGCAGGTAGCGTAGCCCACTAGTATATCTATATATCATATCGAGAGAGATATTTCTATCTCTATCAGTGGAATAGAAAAAGGTAAAATAAGAGTTAACTCTAATTCTGGAATGCAGAAGATATAAAACAGATTATCAGTTCACTGTTTGCTTTAGTGTGTGTAAGCTTCTTTTTTTCTTAGTCTTCAAATTGAGGTGTCATAATGGAGGGGATAATCACAAAATGACCATTTGCACTTCCAAATCCGTAAAGGAACAATCATGTTGGAATCCCACAAAAACAATTGTGACTGAACAAAGGTGCCTCTGCAGTTCAATTTCACAGTGATCTCTGCTTCTACTTCTTTCTCGTGTCTCCGTCCGCTGGCTTCCAGCCAACAGAAAATAAATGGCCATTTTATGTGCATGGGACTACCCTCTTACATGTAGTCATCTCTTTATCTCAACATAAGCAAATAATACAAATGTTCAAGAATCTATATCAGTTACCTATAATAGCAGGTATGGTGTAAAGCAGTGGGTGAGCAACATAAACAATTGGGTTCCCTGTGTAGTCCTCACACCCCCTCTCTGCCCCCTTCCCGCATGTCTCTTACACCCTACACTTACCTATTCCCCCCTCTCTCTCCCAGCACTGCCAGAGTACCATGAATTGGATGATTCATGCCCCATCCCTCCCAGAACTTTGGCGCTGCAAATCAGTCAATTCCTGTCACTCTGGAAGTGCTGGTAGGGAAAGAGGGGAGTAGGTAAGTGTGGGACATGCTTGGGAGAGTAGGAGGGAAAGGGAGTTAATATTGTGAAGTGTAAATGTTTGTTTTTTTATTATTTGAAGTTGATGACAGTTGTATTAATATTTGAATGATTAAAGCATTTCTACTTGTCTTAAACTATTCAGCATGCCACATATTTATGTATTTAATCTTATTCTTGGGGTCATGATTAGTGCACATGATTGATTTCAATCTTGTGACTCACTGAGATGAAGGAGAGCCACTCATGCAGCCCACTTACTAGCCTTGGTTGCTCATACATTGTTGTTTGAGCTGAAATCAGTAGAGGTGGTAGATTTTGAGCTGGCTGGTTGCACTGCATTTGGAATTGATACTACTTCCTGATCCAAACTGGACTGAAACTCTTCAACTGGAAGACATGCTGCCAGTCATCTAGCATGAGGAAGTATTTGAGGCTGTTTAAAGATAGCTGGCTTTGCTGTGGTGGTGGTGGTTATTCTAGGAATTGATTTCTGTGTCTTTACTTGATGGGAAAGGAAGTTGTTTCTTTTTGCTTTTTTCATTATGAAATGATTTTAAATAAATAAGTTGGAGGCAAGTGAACATGATGTTGAGATGTTTTATAGTTCTGAGAGCAAAAGTGCAGAATCCAGAATATATAAGATTCTCAGTTTAAAAAAAAAGTAGCATGTCACATGAATTCTACTGTTGGGTTAAAATACACCAAGGGAATCTGAATCCTGCTTACAAGTCAAATTGACAGACCAGATTAGACTACTGGTTCATTGAGGATGGTTGGTGCCACAGCTAATGGCTACTTCCAAATGCTTTAGCAAAATATGGAAAGGATAGGGTGAAAAAAAAACATATGCAATGGAGAAGCAACTTTTAAGACTGAATTAAATCATGGAAGGTTGGGCTGTCAAGTAATTTAAAAAAATAATGTAAACTAATTGTATTTTAATTGCACTCAAACAATATTCAAATACTATTTATTTAAATTGGGGGAGTTACTATATTTTTAAATACAGAGTCAGAACTAGGGGCTTGGGTCTTCAGCTCCCTGGGAATGTCGTGTGGGGCTCCATAGTTCAACGGCACATGGGTCTTCAGCTGACTCTGTACTCATTGACTACAAGAAAAACCTTGACCAAAGAGTAGTAGGGAATTTGATTTTAAGAGGTTTTGCATTTTAAAACACCTGTTAACTAAATCTGTAAATCTGGATTACTAAAATGAAATATGTAGAGAGAAGAGAGTATGGGCCTCTTATTGAATTATATTATATTAATAGTTTGTCTTCGGTTTTTCTCATAAGATACATCTTCCAAAATTGATTTTCTGTCACTGTTGGAACTAAGAAGCTAAAAGTAGGTAATTATCTACTCTTATCAAGTTAGACTTCAAACATGTTATTTAAATCAGTTAATAGATATTTCAGGGCTTCATTTTAAATCCTAACATATATTATTTATACAATCATCCTGCTTAGGATGGCAAAGCAGTGCACAACAGGCCAAATTAAAACACAACATACTGCATATACAGCATAGTTTATGGTTCATCTGATAAATGTTTAGCTAGAAAAACCTAACAAGACATTTCCCCTTAAAAACACTTATGAAGATATGTCTTTCAGGTAGACCACAGTAGAATGAAAATACACATGAAATCTATTTTAAAAATTGTGAAGATCTGCCATAGCTCTCATAAAGAATACTTATGAGTACTCCAGTACTTAATGGCCAAAACAAAAGATGCCTTATTAGGGTTATCCATTTCTTCTGCTCATGAATTCTTGGAAGATATGTATGAGGCTACAAGATAATCTCAAAATGAGAACCTCGTTAAGCTGTAGGCACACTGTCCAAACATATATTCTTCACATAATGCACAACTAGCAGAAGGTATTGCAAAATTTCAAAGTGAGGTTAAAAATATCTTCGTCAATATTTTTGGTGCAGGACCACTTACTATAATGGGACATCAGTCTTATAAATGTAAAGTTTTCTTTACAAAGTGAATTATAAACTGAAAAGAGGCCATTCAGAAACTTAACACCTAGTCTTGTATGGCTGTCTGGTTATAAGATGGAAGGACAAATTACTAAATGTAAGTAAAAATGTCCCCACTGGAAACATGTTATAAAGTAATAGAGTAGATTATCTCTTTTTTTAGAACTGGTCTAAAAATGTTGAATGTTCAAAGCAAATGAGTTAATGAATACAGATTAATAGGAAGTTCAATGTTTCTAGCTAAAATAAGTAGAATGTGTTTTGTCAAGAAAGCAGCATGTTTCCAAGAATTCCTGAACTCTGAATTCTGAAATCTGTTAAAAAAAATTCTAAAAGGTAAGAATAGAATATATAGACAACACAGCCAAGACACAAGACACCACTTAAAGCATTTCTTACAATGTATTAGCAATTTATGGATTGTCTAATCACTTTCATATTGTTGTAATCATTAGACTTCTTTTATACTGTTACAGAAAGTGTTTATTTACTTTTAGTTTATCTTTAAGAAATTAGGTCAGATGGTCCCTGCTTTGTAGGTAAAACAAAAGTGGGGAGGGAGAAATTAGTACAGTAAAACCTGTGTTATCCGGCACGCTCGGGGTTTAGGGCGTTCCGGTAATCTAAAAATTCCAGTTATCTGGGGGTCCCATCAACCTAGGAAAAACCAATGGACAATAATAGTAAAAGTCAAGTTTTTAATATTTGTAGTTTTGCAGTGAGAGGCAGTTGATCTCACATTTCTATTTTGAATTAAAGATGATTAGTACCTCTTAAATAAAAAAATTGCTAAGCCAATCATGGCAAACCAAGCCAGGCCTGTGCACCTGAAGATGTGACAGTATTGTGTCTGGGGGCGATACTGCTTAACAAAGCTTTCTGGTTAACAGAGTGCTGGATAACAAAGGTTTCACTGTACTTGCTCTTACAGCCCTGGGTACCAACATTTCACTGGGGAAAACTGAAGTGCCCCTATATGTGAAGTTTACTTTTTGCATTTCACTCAGTTTGGACAATAAAAAATGACTAGTCAATTTTAAGTTCTCCTGAACAAGAAGAATGTTACAATGGTTCATGTTTGAACTGCAGATACTATATGGGTAGATTTTAAAAAAGCAAAGACTGTTCATAGTATCTTGACTATACAAAGCTTAAAAGAAACCATGAATGTGTGGGCTTTTTTGTTTGTTTGTTTTTGTTTACAGCAGGTAAACGTAGGGGCTAAAATCTGACTATCCCTTTAATAGTAATATTTATGAGTCACATATGCATGCACTTCCATATATTGAATATAAGAAGTAAATAAACACTCTGGCTATGTCTAGACTACATCCCTCTTTCAAAAGAGGGATGTAAATTAGACATATAGAAATTGACAATGAAACTGGGATTTGAATTTCCTGTGCTTCATTTGCATAATGGCAGCCACACATTCTTTCAAAAATGGGTATTTTGAAAGTGAAACCTCCATCTAGACACAGTTCTTTTAAAAAAAATCCTTTTTCAAAAGAATCTGTACTCCTCAAAAAATGAGGGTTTTTTCCCCTCATTTAGGTTTTTTTTTCCCTAAAGAACCGTGTCTAGACAGTGGTTTCACTTTCGAAATACCCATTTTCAAAAGAATGTGCGGCTGCCATTATGCAAATGAAGCACGGGAAATTCAAATCCTGGCTTCATTTGCAATCTCAATATGTTTAATTTACATCCCTCTTTTAAGGAGGGATGTAGTCTAGACATGTCCTCTAACAAGCTACTCTGATATTCCATGCTGTTCTTTCAGATGATCACCTTCTGCAACTATGTACGTGGTTTATTTTCAATTCAATGTCACTTTTAAACAATTCAGTCAGAAAAATCTTCATGAAATTAAATATAGAGAAAATTTTCCCAAAGACTCTATAAAAGCAGACTAAAGTGAAACCAGTCCAGAAAGTATGCATTAAGCAGAAGAAAGAACATTCAAATAACCGCATTTTTATATTGGAGGCTGCTCAGATTTAGCTATCAAACCCTAAACCATCAAGATTCAGAACCATCAATTTATTCCCATCACTAGACTATGGATGGTTTGTTTGGGGTTATTTAGGTTTTTTTGTTATCTTCATTTATTCTGTGTTATGCCCTCATTTTTTATTTACATTCTCACTTGTAGAGTTTTGTTTTAATTACATTTTACATTTGGGGGAAAGGACAGGGTTTAAAAAAATCTGTAGATTTCTTTTCATATTGAGGTCTTTCCCTGTTCCCACAATACAAATATTTACTATTAATACTGACAGTTGGGGTGTCTTTGGAAATGCCATTCATTTAATAAAAAAATTAACATTTCACACTGATTGTGATGAGGAATTTTAATATCCTTTATTCGGACAGAGAAATTCTCCCCAAAAGACATGGGAAAAGATATTGTGTGAATCTCAGAACAAGCTAGTTTAAATGGGATTGAAGTACAAATTATCCTAGACCACTAGTTTCTTTTATGAAGTCAGCAGAGATAGTTCTAGTAATTTCTAAACTAAAAGCCGACACTAATGAAAAATGACAGCTGTAGATTTAAAAGATACATACTGTGAAACTGAAGTAGAGAAAGCTGCATAAATACTCTGCAGCAAATGGTTTTGATCAACACTGCTGCTAGAGTCAAACAGAATCTTCAAGGGTTACATCAAGAGAAGCATCGAAAATTGCACTCCAAAACAGGATGAAATACAGACTTGTGAACGTGGAAAGCCAGTTCCTTCAAAATCTGAACTTCCCAAATCTAGTTCAACAAAACTAATCACAGCCTCTCAGGACTGGTTGGTAATCTTACTGCTGTGCACACCAAGGAAAAGAGAGCTTATGTATTTCTTATTTGCAGCACTGCATGTCTTAAGGCTTAGGCTTTAAATTAAAATAACACTGTTTTTCGTTGCGTGTTCCACAGAGTAACAGTTTCCAAGAAGACAGTTATGTGTTGCTCATGAAACATGAAAATCAACAGATCAGATGTGACCACTGTTGGAGCATAGATTTGCTCTAGTGCACTTTTACCCAACTGTTAAAATTGCTTCTTCTGCTGATATATATCTCTAGTAAACAGGTATTATGTGAATCAATCAGACCAAGGAAAACAAACATGTAATTGAGCAACAACATATATACAAAAATATATTGTGGAGATATTCAGAATTGAACATTTGTGCTCATAAATCACTGGGAGAAAGAAAAATAATAAAGTATACTTGGAAGTAAATGTTTAGTTTGACATAAATCACAGTATTGTGTTGAGTTAAAATATTTTCTTAGCTGCTAGTTGCAAAAGTTGTGTGAATATGCATGATACTCACACATAACACTGCTGTTTCAGTTGGTGCTTTGCTACTTTTCTGGAGGTTAGAAGTGAAGCTAGCTTTCTTCTAGCTGGCTTTGTGTCAACAAGGCTGTTTACTTTATCTGACTGGCATGAGTCAATACACTTACTAAACACAGCACCGTAAGCATGGTAAAGTAAGGTTAAGTACATTTTATGAGCTATTCAACTCACTCTGTTGATGCTGTGCTGTAGGTTTTGTATTGTTTGCACAAATGAGAATAAATTGCAAACTTTGTAGGACATGACAGAACACAAACTGATATGTGTTCTTAGAATTATCAAACAGCACATGTCCTCTATTAAATAAAAGTGATTCACCTTTAAAACAAATTGATAGCTTTACTAACAAATACCAAAACAACTTCACAAAGAATAGTAAAAGTGGCTTAATGAATCAGAATGAAGGGGAAAATATAGACTCTTCTTTAGCAATGTTCTCTATGTGCTACAGTTCAAAAATAGAATTACATCAACATTTGATCACAGTGTTTATTAAATTGCTTTTTCTGTATCTGACAAGCTTTATAGGAAATGTCTTCAGCAGAGCACCTGTGTTGAAAGTCAAATGAAATGGATTATGAAATATAGCTCTTGATTTGGAGTCCTGTGGCACCTTATAGCTCTTGACTTGGTATGCAGGTATAATCTCACATGCAATTCAGAGAAAAGTGGGAATTCAATTTGAAGGTTCCACTTGTTACAATTTGATGATTGTGATTAAAGAACTATAAACATTTCCTGGATGTCATTTTATTTTTTGTGTATAAAGCTACACAGTTCAATTTCTTTGGCCATTTTTCCATTTGTCAATGGTGGAATTCACAGACTTTGGATTTTTTTAATTATGAAATTTAAAACATAAAAATATGGCTATGGAATAAAAAACAGAAAAAAATATTTTTGTACAATTGAAAAATAATCACAAACAGTAAGATGCATTGTCACTAACGGTGGCTCTACACTGCAGGGATTAACTCGAAATAAACTACGCAAATTGACCTACGGCAACTGCGTAGCTTATTCTGAAATAGGAAGTGTCTACACAGTGCCCATTTCGAAACAGAGCACTCTTCCTCTGACTTCTCTTATTCCTCGTACAATGAGGGTTACAGGAGTCGGAGTAAGAAGTCCTTCAGCTTGACAGTATTTTGAAATAACTGCCTGCTGTGCAGATGCCGACTAAGTTATTTTGGAATAACACTAGTAATTTCAAAATAATGTTGCAGTGTAGACGTATCCTCACTCTGCAAAAACAAACACTTTGTTCATTCTCTTATACAAATTTCAGTTGTATATTCGCTATAATCTTTTGACCTAATTCACAGCCATTTACAATAAATTATCATAGAAGTATCAATGTTGTAATGCTATTCAAAATAATATCTATTAAAGTTTTATTTTAACTTCTGTCCTGAAAATGCTTGTTAACTGAAAAATCGGAAAACATATTTTGATAACTAAACTGTTATGGGGTTGTAGCTAGTATAATATTTTTTAAAGGGGGAATAATGATAGTAGCTGATTTCACTTGCTAATACTAAGGAGGAACAGTGCATGGGATTGTTGTTATTTGTTTGAATGGAATATAGTTCCCAGTATCTTTAATGTAATTTTAATATCTCTAAGGTCCTCATCATAAGCAAGCTCCCCATAGACCAGGACTCATCAATTCAGATCACCACCAGACCCTGCCAGGACAATAGATACAAATCCCGTACATGTACCTCCACTGGATCACCACCAACTGCAACACAACTTTCCATGTGTCCTACACATGCAGGGTGAGGTAGACTTTGGTTGTCTCTGTGTCTAGGAGTGCCCCAGTGAATTATATTTTTTGGGTAGGCTGTAAGGTAGGTTTCTGGATATTTATAAGGAGACCCAATAGGGAGAAGCAATCTCTGATAGTGTTTGTCATGATTATTGTTTGCTGACACGTGGGCACCTTGGTTAGTTAGTCATTGAGACTCAGAAAAAATGATGCCCTGAGGAAGGCCATGGCCACAGCTAAAAACTTGGAAAATACTCAAGGGACATGGACAGACCAAGAGGAAGGATTCAATATCTGTTGCGTTCTTGTCCTACCATGAACCTGAGAAATCTCCTGTGGGCAGGATGTATGGTTATATGAAAATATGTGTCTTGAAGGTTGAGGGCTGAGAACCAGTCATCTTTGTCTAGTGCTGGTATAATAGTTGCAAAAGTCACCATTCTGAGTTTGCTGTTGAGGATAAACTTGTTGAGCTCTCCGAGATCTAAAATTGGCCTCCAAACACCTATTTTCTTGGCAGTTAGGAAATAGTTGGAATAGAATCCTCTTCCCTGATATTCTGTGGGAATTGGTTCTATTGCCCTTAGCCTGAGCAGCTTTTGTATCTCTGCTTGTAATATGAACTCATGAGAGGGGTCCCTGAAGAGGGATGAGGAGGGAGTTTGGGCAGGGGGTATAGATGCAAAAGGGATTCACTGGATGTTTGGGGTGGCCACTCAGACCCCCCAACCAAAACTTCAAATCTGCTGTTTGTTTTAAGTGGGTTGAGTATTGGAGGACTGGTTGTGCTGAACTCTTCTTCTATTGGGACATTGCTCGGACCTGTTGTCATATTGCCTCTGCTGTTGCCTCTGATAGTTCAAGTCTCTGGGTCTTTGTTATGGGGGCATATCTGCATCTTTATTAGGTGGGATGTACATGACTAAAGTATGCAGTGTGGTGTGGGAATCTTTCATTGAGTTTAATACGTCATCCATTTTTGTAGTGAAGAGTAGGTTCCTATCAAAGGGGAGGACCTCCGCCTTTGTCTGTAATTCTTTTAGGACTCCTGACAATTTTAACCATAAAGCTCTGTGCATTACTATTGCTGTAGCTGTGATCCTAGCTGCTGTGTCTGCCAAATCCATTGGAGCCTGGAAATCTGATTTTGCTATGAATTGGCCCTCTTTAAGGATGGATTGCAGATGTGATTTCTTGTTTTCAGGAAGGTCCTGTAAGAGGCCTTGTAATCTGGAGTAATTGGAATGATCATAGTTATCCAGAAGGGCAGTGTAATTTGATATTCTGAACTGGAGGGTAGCGGTGGAGTATACTTTCCAGCTGAAGAGATCCAGTCATTTGTGTTCCTTCACTTGAGGCGTAAACTTGTATTGAGGGTGTTTTGATCTGTGATGAACAGAGTCCACCACCAATGAATTTGGATGAGGATGTTAAAAGGGAAAATTCATCCCTTTTGTCAGGAAAAAGTATTTTCTATCCATTCTCTGGTTGTTGGAAGGGATAGAGACTGGCATCTGCCAGAATACATCTGATGGTTCCATGATAGCTTCATTGATGGGTAATGCAATCTTGGAGGATGTAGGCAGTTGGAGTATTTTGAGTAGTTTGAAATGTTTGTCTTGCACTTCTTGAAGTGCAATGTCCTAAGATTGAGCCACTCGTTTGAATAATTCTTGGAATTGTTCCAGGTGGTTTGCTGGTGGAGAGAATGATGATTAAAAAACTGCGTCATCTGGAGAAGCAGACGACTGTGGGGCCTGTGAAGAACTCTCAGAATTGTATTGAGGTAAGTTCTCATCATCATCTGCTGGATCCGCCTGAGTTATTATCAAAGGAGGGGAATAAGGTGGTGATGAATGCACCATGGTAGCTGGAGACCATGTAGCTGTATGTGCTAGTTTAGAGACTGGTGTAACTTGTGGGCAGTGGTGATAGGAGGAGCGAGGGCAATATTGGTGCCATGGCTCCCAAAGAGGCCACTGAGGTTGAAACTGTTGTGGTGGAAATGGCCATGGATGGTTAAACCACAGAAGTTGTGGGGGTTGTTGAAAGGGTTGGTGCTGAGTGGAGTGACATGAAGCCAGCTATCCAATGGGGATGAGTGCTGTGATGAAAATCCACTCCCTTGCACACAGCCATGTTCAATTCATGGTGACAATGGTATGGGGAAATAAGAAATTCCTGCAATTTATCTTTGCAGTCTAGAGTGAGGTAATGTTGGAGAATATGGTGAAGCTACTCTCTGCACCAGTGGAGATGGTACACCTGGATACAGGGCTTTTTGTACATGATACATCTTGATAGCCATCTTCTTATGTTCTGGTGCTGGAGTATGCTTTAATTCCAGCTGCCGGGAACTGGTTTGTTCAATCGGTGTCAGGTTATCTATGGGTGCCGGCAATAGTGACATGTCTGGCTTTGTTGATCGGTTAACTACATTGGCAGGTGCCAAGGAGGTAGTTTGCCATTTCAGTTCAGATTCAGCTCTCTTAACTGAGGCCAGTTTTCACTTCTCCGTGGTGCCAGAAGTTGACGGCAGTAAGGAACGTGCAGCCTAGGACGTAACGGAGTGATTGTGGCGGAGAAGTCCCATGGTGCTCAAGAACCACTGTGTGGTGACGTACTAGCTCTCTCACGGGACACTGAGTGTGCCCATCTTTCTGGGGACTTATCCCCTGGTAGTTGGAGGGATTTCTCCCAGAGGAAATTCTTCAGCCTTATTTCGTGGTCTTTCCTAGCTCTGGCCATCATGTTTTGACAATGTGGGCACTTTAATACTATGTGGCTTTTGCCTAAGCATTTAATACAGGATGCATGTCTATCAGAAACCAGCACTGAGTCCTGACATAAATCACATTTCTTGAAGCCAGGAGAGCCTGGCATGTTGAACAAATGTGAAGATACAAAATTTGGAGAAAAACAGAGTAGGGAGGGAAAAAAAGGGGAAGCGGTTTTTAAAAATTAAATAAAGAACTAGGCACTATAAAACTAATTATAAACTGACAACCTTTTACAACTCATAAACTACATTTTTTTATTTTCTGCCAGAAAGGAAAACACTGTTGTGATTCCATCTTCAGACAAGGACAGTAGAAAAGGAACTGAGGGAAGCTCATGCCACACGTGCAACTAACGGACGAAAGCAACGTGAGACAGCGACTGTGCATGCACAGCACAGAAGGCACTGCTAGGCAAAAATCTCCAATCAGAAGCACAAGGATGTGCAGAGACTGAAGTGGAGCACCCACAGAAACACCACTCGAAGGAGAATCCTGTCTGTCTAGGCAAGGGGATTGGAACTATGGCATGAGAGAAATAGACTAATATTTGGTAGCAAGCCTTCATTTGTACTAGCCGGACAAAGAGAAATAGCTTGGAAGGAGAAGCCTGAGATGTAGACACTGGGATTGGCTGGACAGAGAAAATGGGATGGGGACAAAGATCCATGCAAGAGAACTGGGGTATATTTGATGGGATGAGGAAGAAGACAGAGCTTAGGAGATTGAATGAACAGAAGGGTCTGTGCCCTTTAAAGTACAGTTCTAGAAGCTGAAATGAAACCCAGTTTTCATTAATCTAACTATATACATACAGTACTATTTCCCCACAATATCCCTGTCTCATTCAGTGCACAGTCTGGACCTGTTCTGGAGATAAATTAGGATTGTGTAGTAAAGGAAGAAGTTGTCTGTAGGACCCCGCCTCCTTTGTTCAGGACATTGTATTGCATGTAATCAGTGACACATGGGATAGCAGGAAACACCTCATAGGTTCATAGGTGAGGATCCTGATTTGCACCCAGAGTTCTTAAATAATGTTGGGCAAATCAATTAAACCAAACTTTTCATAGATGGTCATTAACTGTGTTCTCCTTGTTTTAGGGGTGTATGATTTCAGACCCTTAGGATATGTCTCAACTTATAATTAGGTAGGGTATGTCTACACTAGAAAGTTAGTTCGAACTAACGGACGTTAGTTCGAACTAACTTTCCTATGCGCTACACTAGCGCTCCGCTAGTTCGAATTTGAATCGAACTAGCGGAGCGCTTAGTTCGAACTAGGTAAACCTCATTTTACGAGGACTAACGCCTAGTTCGAACTAGCTAGTTCGAACTAAGGGCTGTGTAGCCCTTTAGTTCGAACTAGTGGGAGGCTAGCCCTCCCCAGGTTTCCCTGGTGGCCACTCTGGCCAACACCAGGGAAACTCTATGCCCCCCTCCCGGCCCCGGACCCCTTAAAGGGGCACGGGCTGGCTACGGTGCCCGTGCCAGGTGCAAGCCTGCCAGCACCCAGCTAGCAGACCCTGCACCTGGCACGGCACAGAGCCACCCACCCGATGCCCCCCAGACCTCCCCCTCTTCCCGGGACCAGGCTGGCGGCTCCTGGGAGCTTGCCCGGGACCGCAAGAGGCGGGCATCCGCCTGGGCTAGTGCAGACATCGTGGACCTTGTCCACGATCTCTGCACTAGGCACAGGAAAGTGGCCAGCTAGGGCAGGAGAGCTGCCAGCCTGGCCACCCAGGAGCAGGTGTGCATGAAAATCAAGGGGGTCCACTGAGACCCCCGACCCTGAGCCCTGAGCTTACAATGGCCGTCCCGGGTCAGACCAAAGGTCCATCTAGCCCAGTAGCCTGTCTGCCAACAGCGGCCAACCCTAGGGACCCTGGAGGGGATGGACCGAAGACATTGACCAAGCCATTTGGCTCGTGCCATCCCTCTCCAGCCTTCCACAAACTTTGGGCAGGGACACCACTCCTACCCTCTGGCTAATAGGACTCCATGGACCCAACCTCCATGACTTGATCTCACTTCCCTTTAAACTCTGTTCTAGTTGTAGCCTTCACAGCCTCCTGCAGCAAGGAGTTCCACAGGTTAACTATTTGCTTTGTCAAGAACAACTTTCTCTTACTAGTTTCAAGCCTGCTACCCATTCCTTTCCTTTGGTGTCCTCTAGTCCTTCTTTATGGGATCTCAGGAAGAACTTTTCTGAATGCACCCTCTCCACCCAACCCCTGCTTTTACAGACTTCTATCCTGTCCCCCCTCCGTCTCCTCTTTTCTAAGCTGAACAGTCCCAGTCTCTGTAGCCTCTCTTCATCTGGGACCTGTTCCCAACCCCTGATCATGTTAGTTGCCCTCCCCTCTCCCAGCCTTTCTCTTCCCCTCTCCCACCTCCTTTTCCCAGTCTCCCCCAGTTTTTTTCAATAAAGACAGAGTCAATGTTGGAAGAAACGTTATCTTTATTTTGTACATCAAGAAGAAGGGGGGCTAGGGAAGGGCAAGTGGAAGGAGGTGAGGGAGGAATGGGGTACGAGCCCCCGATGGGGAGGACTGGGCTGGCTCTGCGGGCTTCTGGGGGTGGAAGCTCTCCTGCAGCCCCCCAATTACTCCCTCTCCCCAGATGGCAGCCTGCGGCAAGTGCAGCCGGGCTGATGGCCGAGTGGTGTGATGTGCCCAGTGTGGGCACTCAGGGCACTCCAAGCCAGAACTTCTTTGCAAGCGGGGCACCCCTTAGAACTGTGTGTCCGGGGTGGGGGTCGGGACCCTTTAAGCGCAGCCCTCGGCTAGCCTGAGACAGTATCTCCATGCTCTAAGTCCTCCTTTTATGCCCTGCCGGCACTGCTTCCGGCCATCCTTAAGCCCTGTTCAGAGTCCACTCAATGTGGACTTACTAGTTCGAACTAGCAAAACGCTAGTTCGAACTAGTTTTTAGTTCTAGATGCGTTAGTTCGAACTAGCTTAGTTCGAATTAACTAATTCGAACTAAGTTAGTTCGAACTAGCGCTGTAGTGTAGACGTACCCGTACATACCAGTTGACTCAAGCTTGTGAGACTCAGGCTAAGTGCTGTTTTATTGCAGTGTAGACATTCTGGGTTGGATTGGAGCCCTGGATCTAGGACCCTGAGAGGTGAGAAGATCCAAGAGGTCAGGCTGCAGCCCAAGCCTGAATAGCCAAACTACAATTAAAGAGATTCTTAGCCTGAGTCTCATTAGCCCAAATCAGATGGCATGGGCCAATCACAGGTGTAGCCATACACTTAGTCTGATTTGCAGAAGGAGCAAATGCTCACAGCTACAACTGAATGAAATAAGAGCTGTGCTTGGAAGATAGGAAGTGCTATATAATTTTAAATATTCCAAAAAGTCAGGTCCCAGGTGTCGCAAATCAGGCACCCAAAAGGAGAGCAATTTTTTTTTACCTTACTTGCTCTGTGCCTCTGCTCAAAATCATACCATACCATTATACTTTTTGGGTGTCATTAAGATTTGTTAATGATTGTGAAGCACTGTATAAAAGTTTATGAAGAAATTAATAATTAATTCCTCAGAGCAGGCTTTCACTAGGGGTAGTACAGTCAATGTGTGGCTCATTTAATGATGAGAAAAGAATAATGAATAGCTGCTTATTAAGTGAGCACTGCCCTATCTACATATTGAATGAGGCAGGGGTCCTATGGAAATAATTACAACATAGGTATAAAAGGGCTAAATTAAAGTTGCACAAGCAACCTTAATACTGACATTTCCTAATTTCTCAGTGTGTGACTTTGCAACCTTAATAAAGATATTTTAATGTGGGTGGGTTTTTTGTTTGGTTTTGTATGATTTTTGAGGTATACAGAAATCATTTCCAGCCATCAGTTATACTAAGGAATTCACTAAAATATCAAGTAACAAAGTACTTAAAATGCATTACCAACAATGCAGTAGGTGACAGGGGAAATAATAAACAGACAACTGTCAGGAGTTAACTCTCAAATGTCAGTTAGATAACTTTAACCTTTAATAATTACCAATAACCATAAAGCCAATTTACATTAGCCACTTCAAATGATCAGGTTGCAGTGTTAAAGCAATGTACAAGGACTATAAACATGAATTTGACCTATTGCAACTCTCCACACACTTCTCTACTGTTATCTCTCCAATGTTCCCATGTTTCATGTGTGCACTTTTGATTATCCCTTCCCACACAAAACATTTATAATTTGTTGCATTGATGTCTACCTATATATATAATCTATTAAGAGTTTATTATATTAAATCTTCTTTTCAAATAAATTGAGATTTCTTCAATTTTCATATACCATCGGCTAGATAGGATAAAATGCTTAGCAAAATCCTCCCCTTCAAGCCAGTAAAAATACTTGATAATTTAGAAATTACAACACAGAAACCCCATTATTCTAAATCTGATAGTGAAACATCAATTTTTTCTTTATTATTTTAGCCAGTCATGTATATATTTTATTGTAGTTACATCTGATCTACATTTATGTTGTTACAGTTTTACATAAAATTATCATAAGTAAACAAAAGTCTACTTTAGTGAAGATATTCTACATTTATTTGTTTTTTTAACAATTAAACTTGCTATTCTGTCAAAAAGAATTTCTGACAGGATTTATTTCTGCCTAGTTACAAACTACTTATCATATCATATTTTCCTCAATGTGCATATTTAAAAATGACTGCTTTGTTACATTGCTTTAGCAACTTCAGGGTAACTATAGCAGGAAAAATTATACCTTTGATACTTTGGACTTAATTTTCAAATGACCTCAACAAATTGGCCCCAAATGTGCGGGCACATCTTTATGCAAAACTGCAAAATCACATATGAAAATGAATGATTCAATACACAATAGCTTCACCTGAAAATTTTATAGATACATTTGTGTTGACATGTTATGTTTCTATAACATAAATCTCTATTACTTGAACTGTTCAATAATATTTATTTCCTGAAGTGCAATGAAATTCTTTCCTGACAGTATGCTAGTTCTATCAAGTACAAAGTTTTCCAGTACAAAGTCCATCTACATTTGTATGACATTTGTCTCTTCAAATGGAATTGGAAGAACATTATTAGTAATTGACACGGAGAGCCTCACTGAACAGGACAAGGACGAAGAACAATATCAGGCAAGAACTCTACATAAGTTTGTTTTATGAGGCATAGATATGTAGGTCTAAAACATTTTACTCCAGTACATGCCCAGGGTACAAATTGATTATCACACTTGATGCCAGATAGCTCTGTTCTTATTTCAATGATAAAAGAGACGTCTATCTAGCAATAATGAAATGAAAAGCACCACTTACGGTATGTTCTATAGTTTTATAGAATCAACATTTATGGTTCTAAAGGTGGGCAGGGTAATATCTGGAATTGCATTTACAGTTATGTATGGATGGGTGCATTGTGCCTAATGTTGGCAAAGCCTGAATTGGCTGGATTAGTATTTGATTAATGGAACAACTGGCATAATATATTATGTGGCAACAACATGAAAGCAAGAAGATATCCTTTCACAGCCTATAACAAACAGCTAATTTCAGGTCTAACAGGATAGCCTGGCAATTGAAATTATAATTATCTCTATGAGAAGTGACACTATGACAAAGATGAGAAATGTTTCTGAAGTCAAATTCACTGATAAGGCATGGCTGTGAAACTATTTTGTCTAAATGTCATAATTTAAAACCTTCAAATGGTTCCAAATGACATTTAAGGATCAAATAAATGAATACATTCGTTTCCTCTTTTCCATCTCTCAAATAGGCCACTTTTTATTTGTCTGTTTTATGAAATAGAAAATAGACGCACATTATGTGCCATTAGCCTTTGTGCCATGACATATATCCAAGAAACCAATCAAAACATACAAACGATCAATTGTACCTTCAAGACACAGCACTGTGTTGAGGTGGCACAGCTTCAGGGATTAACACTACTGGAAAGAGAGAGAGGTGGGCATGGCGCACAGCCAGTATCATGTATTTTCCCTGTGTGTCTGGGTAATTCCATTTGTGGAGTAAAGGAGAAACAGGGACATGACTCGCCTGACCTTTGAGGGTGTCTTGCATCCTAGGTGGACAAGGAATTGCTGTTCTTATAGTGATCTGATTGTGTTTGACTCATATAGTGGTCGAAAGTAGAGGAAGACTCCTTTTGCACTCTTTCCGACTCTCTGATACAAGATGGTTCTAAGCATTCTTGCTGGATTTGAGGTAAAGATGAAAGGGTTCTCCCTGTGATTTTTCTTTCAAACACATTGGGAAAAAAATTAAAACTAAGAAAGAAAGAAAGCCTATTATGGCATGATCTATTTATACCCCCACAATTTGTTCTAGTTTACAAGAATCAAATGGTATAAAGAAACTATATAAGATAGTTACTATAAATGTATACATCTAGAACAAAACATGCAGGCCACACACAAAGGATGGAAGAATGGAAGACTAGCTCTGGAAGCAATGACTATGAAAAAGATTTAGGAGTCATACTGGCTAGTCAGTTTAACAGGAACTGCCAATATAATGCTTTGCGCAGAAGTTTTAATGCTATCCTTCGATATATAATTGGAGGGATCTTGGTTAGGAATAGTGGGGTTATTTTACCTTTGTATTTGGCACTGATGTGACCATTGCTGCAATACTATGTCCAGTTCTGGAGTCAACAGTTCAAGGATGATGTTGATAATTTGGAAAGAGTTCAGAGAGGAACCACAAGAGTGATTAAAGGCTTAGAAAAACATGCTTTAGATTTATCAACTAAAGAAACTCAATATATTTAGCATAACAAAGAGAAGGCTATGCGGATGACACTTTCAGTCTATGTCCCCTTGGGGACACAAAACATATACTAATGGGTTCTTCAGTCCAAAAAAGAAAGGTATAGCACCACTGAATGAATGAGCATTGAAGCTAGACAAATTCAGGTTGGAAATAAGACATGCATTTTTAACAGTGGGAATAATTTACATTATACCAAAGATCATGATGAATTCTATACTAATAACAATTTTCATATCAAAATTGGGTATTTTTCTAGAATATATGCTCCAGGTATTATTTAGTAGAAGTTTGATGGCCTGTATTTTACAGGAGGTCTGACTACATTATCAAAATGGTTTGCTTCCAGCCTTGGAATCTGTGATTGTAAGACACAATCAACAGCATTTTTTAAACTTGCTTCTTTATGAACAGACCGCACTAATCAAGTAAGCCCTTACTATTGTGTATACCCAAAGTCATTCAGGAATCTTATTTAACAAACTCTCTCAAACATTCTACTGCACTATTTTTTGGCTGGCTTTTCAAACCAAAGTTTATGCCTTTTAAATTGGATGTGAAATTTCTTCATTTCTGAAAGGAATAAATTATAAATATAAATTATAGCTTCTAAAATGTTCTTCCTGAAAAGCAAAGGAAAGAAACTTTTTTCCTCCATAGTTTTTCAACTTTGGTTTTCAGGTGTTTTATTTTTCACCTAAAGTCCAAAATTTACATGGAAAGCAGAAAGTTGTGGAAAAAAACAAATTTTCTGTCAAGATTTTTTCCTGTTTTTAGCTCTAATTACTATATATTTTAAAAATTGTAATACCTTACAATCAGTAACTTAGTGCTATGATACCGTTACCATTGAAATGCTTATAAAATACTTTGTATTCCAAAAATTTAACAAGAAAGCAACATAGCTAGGAAAATTTACTTACATGATAAGCTAACTTTGAGATTGGCTTTTGGACAACGAACAACTTTGCCCATTCATATTGTCCCTTTGCAACAAATCATTTGAGGAAAACAGCATACATACCCTTCACCAAGCACTAATTCTGAATAGTTTAAAAAAGAGTATGTATAAATTGTGCAATAATCTTATGTGCTTTTAGCCATGTCTGGAAACAGTATGGGTTCAAACCGTGATATCAGCAAAGCTGCTCTCAAAATTCACTGGTTATGCAGACCTCGGTATCTGGCTCTCAGTGGTGAGATGATTAGTATGTTTCTGAAAGGTAACTGAAGCCCAAGTTATTTAATGTTCATTATTTTAAAAAAGTTAAAAGCCCTGATTAGCTTATTCTCTGATGAGCAGCATGACCATATTAATTCAGTCTCAGTCTGACCTAAATCCTAACCACAGGTGAAACTTTGATATACAATAGTCACTTCCCATACCTAATTAACATTTAAGGTAACATATCTGCTTGCCCATCTGGTGAGAAACAATGCAAATATCCTCCCGCCATCTCACATATTTCTATATTAAAACAAGTGGCAATTTCTTTTAATTAGCCCTGCCATTCTTGGTGCAGTCCCAGATATATAAAAATTAATTACCTGTAAACTCACATCTTTATAATTTTAACCTTTTTATGCTTCACTTGTTTTCAGTGACATTTACCTAAACATATACTTATCAGGAGATTGCACATGGAAGACAGGCAATTTATCAAAAAAAAGAAAGGAGAGGAAAATAGAATACAGGACAAAGCTCTTTTTATGAAGCCTTAAGCTAGCACTAGCTGACAATCAATAGCTTATCAAAGCCTTCTGTTTTGATATTGCTGAAAGAGGCATCCCATTAAAATGCTGCTAATGCAAAATCACTGTTTTCATTAAGTAATAGCATCTACTACCTAGCAATATTGTTATAAATCTGTTGAAGCTTTAAGACTCCCCTTCAGTTTGTATTTACTCTGTGATGCTCTGTCCTCCTGATAGGCAAGGGCCCAACTATCAAAACATACAAAATAAACTTGATTTTTTTTGTTTTTATCTACAGCATTACAATGATTCACCCCGGAGAGAGGATAGTCTCATAGCTCTGAATAGCTCTCCAGTTTCCAAAGCAATCTAAGAACGCACATATCAGTTTATCATGCATCCGTGTTTAATATTAATTGGCAAAATTGCTATTTGTTGGCTAATTATATAGCAAATTACATGTATATTACAAATACATTCTTGTTTTAAATAATAAAAAAATACATTATTTCAGTGATAGGTGCATATTGGTTAATATTAATTAATTCTTTTTCCAGTCTGATGGCCTCAGATCCCACTAATGTCCTATAACATTGCTATCCCCTTTAAAATGAGCCAGTGGCTATGGGATTATTAAAGATCTCAGATGTGAGACAGAATTGTTTATGTCTGAGTTGCTGTAAATAAACAATCAATGTTAAGGCCAATTCCATTTTTAATACATCTCTTTTGTTATTTCATACAGCATCACTGGAGTAGTTTATAACTGACAGTGTTCTGCCTAATAACTGATTTCTGACTACTAAGCAATTCCATTTGTTTATCATTCAATATTTGACAGCACATGTTGCCTTGCATAAGAGATTATAAAGTAATTAACACAAAGAATTGTGAGGTTTTCTAAATCAGTGTTTTTAGGTACACAAATAAAAATCTCTAGGCATCAAACAGAAATCTCTCCTGTGCTCTTTCCTGAACACACCTGGGCTACGTCTAGACTACGGACTATGGAATAAGGGATAAGGGATAAGGGATCTTTCGGAAAAGGCTTTATTTTCCTCAAGATCAGGGTCTAGACTGGCACTTTTTTCCAACAAAGCTCCGTGCGGAAAAAAAGCTGCAGCCATTTTTACGCTAATGAAGCGGGGGAGATTTAAATTCCCGCTTCATTAGCAATTGCGATACATCTAATTTACATCCCTTTTACGAAAAAGGGATGTAGTCTAGACGTAGCTATAATGTATATCACAGAAACAGCAGAATTCTTATGAAAAAGTTCTTCAGGTTGGACCTCCCTGGTCTGGCCCCATCAGTAACTGATCCATCCTGAATGAGAGAATTTGCCAGACCAAGGGAGGTCTCCTGCCACTAGCCTCCAAGTTCATTGCGTACCCAGCTGCGGCTGGTTCCCTGGGTGACACAGGCTCCAGCGCCAGCTGTGGGGCTCTGGCTCTGCACATCTGGGGGCAGTCTTGGAGCTCTGACCTCAACCCCATGCTCTCAAGGGCTGCCACGGTGCCCCGGCCTTGTGCCCATAGGGATTGCCAGGATACTCAGGCCTTACACTGCCAGGGTCTCTGACTTCAGTCCCTCTCTCCAGAGGGAAGCCACAGGGCTCTGGTTCCAACCCCACACTCCCTGAAGCAGCCGTGGTTCCCCAGCTCTACACTCCAAGGGACTGCCAGGGGACTCTGGCTACGTTCTTGTTCTCCTGAGGGTTGCTAGGAGGCTCCACGCCCTCCTCTCCCTCCCGCTTCCCACTGCCCAAGCTGCAAAAGGCTTCTTCGCGACTCTAGTCTCGGTCCTATGCTGCCCCCAGCTGAGCTGCTGACCCTGTTGCCTCTTTAAAAATTTCTAGGCCATGTTAGAAATGAAAAAGAAGAGAGGAGCGTAACAGGCAGAGGTGACTGGAAAACTATGTCTCTTGTGGTTCCATAACTGTGAAATCTGCTTCCGAATTCACCCTTAGCTGTATTCATCAGAATAGAAACTTTCCTCTGTGGTGAAAGCTCCATTTCAGATCTAAATATGGGGCCCATGCAGATAATCAGTATGATCCTGATCATGTGAGCTAGATATATCAACCAGGCATCTAAAAGGAGGATCATTTGTTCCAACAATCTTTTCCAGAGAATCAAATTGGCAAGCAAAGAACAAGACAAAAAACAAAAAACCCCGAAGTAAAGGACAAAAATAGGCACAATATTTAGAATTGCTTCCATAATTAATGGTTTATTTATTTGTGGAATATTATCTGTTTTTAAAGTCTCAAGTATAGCTTGTAAGTAATTTACTTGAGAACCATTGATTGGGTATCACCTTCAATTTTTCTGGACTATGACTAGCTGAAATTTATTTCTTTTTGTATTGTTGTCCTTTGACCTGACTGGTAAACCAATATTCAGGGCCCTATAGGGTTATTTCCAATAGGAGGTAAACTGATGATAGGAGTCAAGTATTTCTTTGATCTAATTATGGGGTTTTTTGTTTGTTTGTTTTGGGATTTGGTAAATAAAAGTCCTGTTTTCCTGACCACAGTAGAAATAAACAGCAGCAATAAGAAGTTCTGTTCTTCAAAACTTCACACCTCCTTTTCAGTAAGTTCACTGCTTACAAAAGCTCATTTTCTCTTGCACCTCTCCTTTTCTGATGGCATCCTCTTTGCTTTCTTAATCCTCTCTCACTCAGTCATCTCTGCATCCAGTTAATGATCCAACTGCTGCTACTGACTTCAAGGAGAATTCATTAGCTTTTGCTGAAGTCTTGCCATGTTAACCTTGGATGGTAGCTTTTATTATTTCAGCTATTTCTACACAAAGGTTCATTAAATTATTCCATCATTTAGCTTGCATCAAAGGTACTTAATACAGCCATCAGCTTTTAGCAACTGATGGCCACTATTAACATCTTCTGGAATTACAATATAATGTATTTAGAAAAGCTGGACACAAATCCAGGGGGGTGAGCCTAATGCATCCGAGGATGCTGAGAGAGTTGGATGATGTGAATGCAGAGTCATTGGCCATTATCTTTGAAAAGTTGCGATGACTGGGAGAGGTCCCGGATGATTGGAAAAAAGGCAAATGTAGTGCTGATCTTTAAAAAAGGGAAAAAGGAGAATCTGGGAAACTGGACACTGGTGAGGCTCACCTCAGTTTCCAGACAAATCAAGAAGGAGATCCTCAAGGAATCCATTTTGAAGCACTTGAAAGAGAGGAAAGTGATCAAGAATAATCAATGTGGATTCAGTAGTCAGTAGACGTAGGGAAAGTGGTAGACATGATATACTTTGACTTTAGTAAAGCTTTTGATATGGTCTTCTACAATATTCTTGCCAGCAAGTTAAAGTAGTATGGTTTGGATAGATGGACAGAAAGCTGGCTAGATCATCAGGATCAATGAGTGGAGATCAATAGCTCAACATCTGGTTGGCAGTCAGTATCAAGCAGAGTGCCCCAAAGGGCACTAGAGGGTTCTAAGTCCCGACTTAACAAAGCACTGCCTAGGATGATTTAGTTGGGTTTGGTCCTGCTTTTAGAAGGGGGTTGGACTCGATGACCTCCTGAGGTCTCTTTCAACCCTATGATTCTATAATCTCCAACAGACATATTAATATGGCTAATATAGAAGATATATAAAAGTCAGAATCAATACTTTTGGATTCAGTTCCAAACTCTGATAACATTTTACCGTGTATCCTTGGAGAGCTCAACTAGAACTGTAGACAAAAATCAATGGGAGTTGCAGGTTCTGATCATCTTTTAAATATCAGGCATTGAACCTGTATATGTGTGTGAGTGTAAGTGTGAGTGTGAGAGAGAGAGAGATAAGTTTTTTCTTAAATATACTTACAGATATGTTGTGAGGCTTAACATGTATTGAGAGCTTGGATGAAAGATGCTACGTGTGTAATTATGCCATTATGTCCTAAGTCTGCACTGTACATATATTAGGAAACAGTCAAAAGTAATGAGTAAAAATGAGCAAGTTGTAGTGTGGGCTATCAAGGTATTCCTGCCCAATAACAGGGAAGATGTATGGTAGATAAATTCAGCCTTGATGAGAATTGTTTAAATCCATGTCTCCTTGAATCAAGAGTAATGTAAGCATGTTCACACAAGGCTTCAAATTTATCAGCTTTCAGGGTGTAAAACTAAACTTCATGCATCTTCCTGTATTCCATGCAAGAACACACACGGATCTAAGGCCTTTGACAACTTACAAATATTCTTGATGTCTCCCAAATGATAAAATGAACAAAAGCCTCATGGTCAAAAAGGAAAACAAAACTTTACAAAATTCAATCTTTACAAAGAACATATTAAAAAGAAAAGTTGGGTAGTTGCAGCATACTGCAGCAGACTATAATATATATATCACTTCATCCGTCACTGGGTTGCCATAGCAAATGGGGAAAAAACTATTAAAAACTGCAAGGCTTTGGTCTTACTTAAATTGTGTGTAGGAGGAACAGGATATTTGAGACCTCAATGGAGAAAGGACATACACAGATATAAAGTCAGGAAATGCCAAACAATAAAACATAAGAACGGATTACAAATGATTTTTAATAAAATAGTTGACGAGGAACAGAAAAGTGACAGCAGTAATTAAAGTCTGTGGTTTCATCAATTAAAACTGAAGTCAAAGTGGTGTTTGAAAGGATATTGAACCCCACACTTGATTGCTCTTTGGAGCAGTTGTTTTTCATATAAGAATCTATTGTATGAAGAATTTCTTGGATTTATGATTTTCTATAGGATATATTCATCTAATGTCATCTAATTGACAAGTATCAACAGAATGTAGCATTTTACAAGCTGTTACTGAAGTCCAGAACATGATTTTTGCAAGTACTTGGCTTTTTATTATATTTATTCTACTTTTAAGAATTGAATTAAATGGAAAATAACTAAATAGCTAGAATGGACTTTTTTTCCTTCTTAGCACACTTTCATTTATTCTATTTTAAATACTACAGTAAAACTCCAATAATCCGGCATCCAATTGTATGGCACTTCCAATAGTCCGGCATCAAAATGGCAAGAGTCTAGTAAGTGACCTTCAGCAAAAAATGAGTCATAAGGCAGCAGCAGCAGCAGCAGCTGCTGAACCGAGCAAAAAGGGCAAAAAAGGGTTAAAAAACTAGAACATTACAGTATACTGTATACAGTATGTGCAATAAAAAGGATTAAAAACACTTTATATACAGTACATACTGTATAAAGTATATATATAACCAGTTTATAGTACCGCCTGATAGTCCGTACTATCAATAATCCAGCACTACATAGGTCCCAAAGGTTCTGGATTATTGGAAGTCGACCATACCATGTGAGAGTATTCCATTGTCAAAGTTACCACTCAAAAGTTTAAACGTTGTGATGCTTCACCTTCCTTTAAGTTTTAATACTTAATCCTTTGAATATGCTGAGACTGTAGAATTTATTTGTTTTGTCATCTTTGATTTTTTATGCCCCACATAAATTTTAGAACAAATTCATTGTACTTAGTTCATCTCCTTCTGTAATTTCAATTTACTCTCTCTTTTATTTTAGAATCTTTTTTCCTCTGGAACAGTTTTGTGGCATTCATCGCTTCTTTGCCCTTCAAATTGTTGTATATCTTAGTCACGGTCATTATTCATTACCTCTTAGTAATAAATATCAACCTAATATTGTGAGAGGGACATGCCACCTAAAAAACATCACACATCAGATATTTTAACCTTCTATTATTAAAAGTAGCAGCACTAGAGTAATTTTGTGTACTTCGCATATAAAATGCTGCAGCCCTTTTCATTTTTTCCCCAGTATAGGCAATTTCCATCTGTTTATATAGCTATAGATGGGTGATTCTCACAGGATTACATTTACAGGACTTAGCAGTTGGTTTGATGTTTGTAGATTTTTTTTTATAAAGTTCACATTATATAGCAATGTTAGGGAACCTGCAGCCTCAGGGCTACATGTGGCTCATTTGGGTTCTGTGTGTGGCCCATGAGATCTTTTGGTAAGCATGGCCCACACACAGAGTTGCCAGATTCTGTTTCTTTTCATCAGAGTATTTTTTCCTACCGGTATTGCAAAAGTGACATGCGTGTAAAGCAAAGGCTCATGAAGTGAGGTGCATGCTGATTGCACACAGCATTGTGAGATCTGTGTGCTCCCTTGGTATCTAATCAAAGTGCTGCTGCGGTTCAATCGGCACATGCCACAAATTCTAGGTACACAAGCAGAGCTAGCAAAACTACCCTCCCTGAGGAGATCATCTTGGTTACAACAATCTTCCAGCCCACTCATGCAGCTCACAAATCTATGATGCCCCTCATACTTATACAGACTACTTTTCTCTAAAGCGAATTCTTTACATTTTAACTCCAACTTTCCTCCACATAACAGAAACCTCCCTCAAATTGAACTTTACATTTTTCAAGGGTGCTGGTAGCATGGTATACCATGTCTGAGTCTAGCATACTTCCTCTCTGAATCTTTGAGGGCATAAGGATCCCCTATTTTGTTATATTTATTGAGCCCATTAAGTATGTGCACTGGACCTTCTTAATGGGCTCAATAAAGATCTTTGATGGCTGGATGGGAAAAAGCAGTTGATCAGTACCTCTGGAACAATGCCAAAACTGTAGCCCAGGGTACACAAATAAAACACATACATCTAAAGGATCCACTCCTATACTAAACAGTGGATATCAACATAGCTATCCAATAAGTAAGGCTTCTCTTTTGGGGACCAATTCATCAGGGGGTATTTTTTAAGAGTTTTTGAGCTTTATATAGAAGTTCAAAAATTGGGGTTTCCACCCTTTAAGGGTGCATGGCTGCAAAACAGGCTATCCAAGGCCACTCAGGTGAACAGCCCTAAGGAGAGCAGAGAGAAAGGAGGTGGCAGGGAGCAAATTGGACTATGCAGGATTGTGGCTGGGGAGAGGGGCCTCTCTCATGGTTCCAGCCCCAGAGCCACTGTGGCCAAGGACAGGCACCTTTTCCAGGGCCCCCATCCTGGAACTACTGTGGCTAAGAAGAGGCACCTTTCTCTTGACCCCAGAGCCCACACCTCCAGTTAAAGCCTTCAGCTCCCCACACTCCAGGGGTTCTTCCTGGAATGCTTCTAGCTTATCATTAGTTCCTAAAATGGTTTAAAAGCATCTGCAAGGGGAGAAAAGGGGCATTATTGCCTCATCAAGAGAAGATCGTGATTTATTTATTTGAGACACACTATCTTCATCCTCCTCATGTTTCTGCTCTTCAGATGTCTCTAAATGTACTGCAGGGACAAATATGAAATGTCCTATAGAGAAGTAGGCAGTTGCCTCTTATCTGCTCTTTCTGGACTACTGGACACACAAATATTGTTCCCTATACAAATCCCATTGGTTTCAGTTTAGCCATTGTGAAGCCATATAAAAAAATGGAGATACCCAAGATGGCTCATTCCAGAGCACAGAATTGTAGCTTCAAATCTAGATAATGAAGAAGGGACTCTTGGGGAGTAAGCGGATAAGTAGGAGACTCCCGCTGTCTGGACTGGGAGTGTGATGAAGAATATTCCTCAGATGAAAATGAAGGTGCTATGCAAAATGAAGTTATATGCAGCAATCTTCTAGATGTACAGTTGGTAACCGGGACAATTGCACTTCTGCCCACAGGGGAAATTCTGGTTCTTCATTAGCCATAAGGTCCTATGGAGCATAAACTTCCCCTGCAGTAGGGTCAAGCCTAAAGAGAACAGTACTGAATATCTAGTTGCTAATGATCATGAGTTCAGTTCCTAATGACTAATGGATGCTGTAGGTTCTGATGATCACCAAAATCCCTATCATAGCACGTGAACCAGTCTTCAACACCAGTACGATCCTACCTTGTGTACCCACAAAGGTGCACTTTGTCCCGGACATGAGATTTCAATATTTTGGACATTTTTGTTTTCCAGCTTCTGTAGAAGGAGATGTAGGCCTCTTATGCCTGGAAGTAATCCTTCTCCTAGTCTCCAAAGGTTGCCTCAAGATCTAGAAGATGATAGAGTCTTGTAGGGTTTGACTTCAGTGGAGCACCACGAGTATTGTCCTCTCCATGTACAGGTTGGGTCGGAAGAGCCTAGACAAAGATCTCTTTAAAGATTCCATGAGAGAAAACCTCACTTTTGTTTCCATAATTTTTTTAAGAATTCCATTTAAAAAGACTGCAAATGTTACAATGTGAAGGAATATAGGCTTCTCCTAAACAAAATAATCAACTGGAATTATTAATAATTAGTGCTAACCTCACTGCTATGAATGTCATGATACTTCAGTCAAGTGGATTCAGGCATTCCTCCACAGTTCAACTAAAGAAAAAACATGACATCCCCTAAATATACCCTATCCAGGGGGAAAATGTAGCAGAGAAGAGGTTAAAATAAGGGGAACAAGTGAAAATAAGGTTTGAAATGCTTCAGTTTAACTATTTACATCACAAATAAACCATTAAACACTAATATTAAAACAACTCTAAAACTAGCTAAAACGATAAACATTTACTCAAAGCTATGTAAAGTATGCAGACACAGCAGCATTATATATCAGGCCCAGGGCAGTTTAGACGGAAATGACTAATAGCGGGTTCCAAACTGTCCTATGTAAACGTGGTACAGAGCATAAGGATGGTTACGATATGTGTGCAGATTACACAAACCCATCTGGCAAAATGTCTCATCAAAGGTGCATGGGATATATGTGCACCTAAGGTAGAGTACTTATAGAAACAAGCATTTGAAGAACAGTACGGTGCATGCCTATGGGTGGAGGAGACTATATGTGCTGGTAGATGGCTGAACTCTTTTCCTTGATTCTGAGTAGGTACATTGTTTGTATTGAACCTAATTTCTCCCAAAGCTTTTGTATATTCATTTTCTGTGTACTTCATAATAGTTTATTGAGATTTATATGTGGTAAGCAACCCTGTTGGGGATAGAGGTGCAGTTGATGGATAATATTTTATCAACAGATTTTTCTGTTGCAGAACAAAAGCTGATGGAATAGTGTAGCTCAAGATGGAGAAATGTTTACATGTGCCCAGATTCCATCATCACTCAGGTTAGGGTGGGCTCATCTATTACTAAAGTCAAGTTTGCATGGGTCCAAACACACCTCGACTTACAATAAGGTCTGCATGTTCTCAGCTATCATTCCCTTCAATTAGATTTGGATGCCCCCACTCTCTCCTCTGTCAATATCTCAAGCTTGCATGGGTCTCACCTCCACCAATTCCTTAGGCTAGTGTAGACCATCTGCTTCCCCCACATCAATCAGGTTTGTGTAAACCCTCCACAAATATAAAAGTCAGTTTAGAATTCAATATAGAGTATCTAGCACATGCAATAGATAAACGTAGGGTTATGCCTCAATTCTAAAAATATATTGGAGCCATAAGTCTAGGAATCACAGCCAAAGAGTATTTCTGCACTCTAACCAATCTTAGACCTGTTATTTTATATGGTTATTGTTTAGAAAATATTAAAATACATTACTTATTAGAAATGGACCAGTTCTGGAAAAGTTCAAACAAGACAATGCTTTCAATGAATGCAAAGAAATATAATGTGATTAGCTATACACTGGTATATCACATCATAATTTAGCCTCACCATCTGATGTAGATCTATAATACCAGATGGAGATGACACTGCTTTTGTCTCTAATACTTCAAATCACCATAAATAAAAATATACAAACATTGGAAAGGGAGTTTTAAAGCTGAAAAATCCACAAATCTCTCTCTCAAACAAAATTTGCATAAGCCATTTGTAGTATTCTAAGTTCCAAATCAGCCATACCTACACTGAGCTGCACAGAGGATTCAGTGATTGATATTCATTTTATTTATCAAGTAGTTTCAAAATATAAAACTGTAAATCTTCAGGGCATGCCAATTTTGATGGTATATCTGTTGAGCTTCACGTGGCAAACATGAATTTTCCTTAAAGTATATAAGTAGCAATGACCTATCTTTTCTCTGAAAAAACATTCGCTTCACTGATTTGGAAAAACTCTGCTGTTTTAAATATAGAAATATTCTATGAATGGCTGACCAACACTGTGGCCAAGGAAACTTTGTGATCTTTAATTTATATCATTGTTAAGAAAGAATAATCAATAGAAAAAGTACGTTTACTTAGCAAACTCCAGATGATAATATATCTATGCTTTCAAGCCTGAATTGCATTGTAGGAATGTCTTGTTAAGAAGCTATTACTGGGGGCAAGCTATAAGCTAGTAGTCCAACTCGTTGGCTAGCGTATCACTTAGCATTCACAACAATATGATTTCTATCCCTGTTCTGCAAGGTTGAGTTTTATTTTTTTTTCACCATAAGTCAGACAGATCAATCAAATCCTTTTTTCAGCTCTGCAACACTCTAAGGGTGCCTGAAGGTTTTTTTCTCAACTCAGTTGCTTGTTGGCCTTTTATCTAAGGACCAAATGAGATATCACTGGCCTCAGACCCATCCCCTGGGATATATCTAATTAACCACAGCTGCAGCTGAACCCACCATCTTTAATGAATAGAATGTACAACAGTTAATATAAAGGTGCAGGACAAAAGAACCTCCATATCTGGGAAATAATCAACTTTACCCTAGTAGTGCATTCAGAAGCAATAACTCCTTGTAGTGCCTTACAGTCTTCAGAAAAGCAGAGACTAGAGGTAGATTTTGGGGAAATGAGGAATGCTACTCTGAAGCTAGGGCAGGGGTGCACATAGCCTGCTGATTCAATTAGGGCACTATTGTATATTAAACTCTTCTTGGACATGATTTCTAGTTATAGTCAAGACTAACACTGAATACCAAAAACTCTACCCTTCATCCCAGCACCACATCAATAACCCTGTAAGATTGCAAAGTCCCAGGCTGGGAAAGGGGACACTGAAAGCAAGCTTCTCTCACACTTACCCTACAGCCATGACTTCTATTTCAGAGGACTGGGACCAACTGCCCATTCCCAACCACTGTGACCTAGTTCATGGGGTCACAGTTTCACTCTGGTTTTACACTCTTGGTTTCATGATATCTGTGAGTGACAATGAATCTAATAATCCACATTAAAACTGCTGCTAGGTTAAGATATTGGCAATGTTTGAGAGTTAAGGGAAGAGAGTGAGCTCTTTAAGGACTCAGATTTTTAGTAGGCACTAAAAGCAGCTATTCTTATTTATATGTAGCCAAAAAATGTACCCAAGGTCCTAATAAAATCTTCCCTTTTTTGTTTTCAGCTACAAGTGTGCTGCCAAAACAAACCCTTTTTACAAGGTTGTCACATGCCACAGAAGCTTGATGTCATTAATAATGATTTTCACACCACTGTAAACTCAGATGATAGCATTAAAGAGTTAAATCATAATAATTCACTAAGGTAAACATGGCTGGTGGTGTTGCAGAAGATGCAGTTCCAAACAATCTTACCAGTTTGTCTAAGAATTAGTTTCATCTTGAGTCCTAATTACTGAGTGGTTACCTGCAGTACTGAAAGGGCAGTACTACCATTATAAATATTGAATTTCACTCACAACAAATAAAAAGAATTTTAAAAAGCCTCCAATACCTTTTGTTGGCCTGTTTTGGAGACTGGCAGTTTTGTGGCAGTTGATATTCATCCCTTGCAAGCTGCCAGGACCTAACACATATTTCTACAGGTGTATAAATACTAATTATGGAGCCCTAAATACAGCTTGCAGCAGATTTAATATTGTTAATAATCCTGCCATGAATCAATCTCAGTTCTAGAAGGCATAATATAAACCCTGACATTGTTTTGGGGATAAATAAATCAGATTTCTGGTAACAAGAGCAGCCCATTAATTTTGTCTGCCTCTTCTATCATTTCAGCCAAAGACATTAAAAAATACACCCTATGTGGATTCCTTCCATGTTGCCAATGCAACAAGCTGCTCTCAAGCTACTAAAATAATTACATTAGAAAAATAATCTGGGTTTTACATCAGAGAACACTTTGACAGAAGTCAATTAAAGATAATTAATCTTAGAAGACTGAAGAAAATACTTATTCTTACAACCACATTTATTACAGTGCATACAAATGTTTAATTTTAGGGTCAATATAGTGGAGTATATTGTGTTTTCAATGACACATCTGCAGCCAAGCAACTTTATCTATATAATTTAAGCTAAAAATTCATTGTGATTTATTATATCCTGTATTATGTCTTGTTCAAAAACAAATAACCCCTCCAGTAATGATTAAATAAAAACAGGTCAAAAATTGTGCAGAGGAAGTGAACAAGGCCATATGAAAGGGTTAGGATCAAGGGGGGATGTGGAAGGCTGTGTGCCATTAAGTACTGGTCACCCATCAGACAGAGCCCCCTCCTCATCGTAACTGCTTGCTCCCCCTGTGAAGGTTCTGGTCAGCAGGAGGAGCGGATACGACTGTGTCCTGGGGCTGCATATATGGGACCACAGTGAACAACTGGTGTCAGGAGGGGGCTTTGTCTGGCAAGGAAAGTGACCCAGGGACTGAGTTTGAGGGGAGCAAAAGTTTGCATCCCATGAGTGCCAGCCCTTCTGCCAGAAAAAGCCCATGTCTAAAACTAGCACCTCAGTACAGATCTGTCTACTTCCCCTGCCTAGAAAGGGAACCAATATTCATGAAGTGAAGTCTTCTGTTTTCTGCAGACCACACTGAAGTCTGATTGGGACTGTGCAACGGCACAGACAGTCCCCCATTTGAGTGATAATGGGTAAAACCATGAACACTGGTTTTTTTTTCCAAGACCCAGGAGGGTTTTGGTTTGGTTTTTTTAGGAAAAAAATCAATACATTTTAAAAATGATGGGCTATAAGTATGCATAGGAAAAATGCAAGGCCCTTGTCCAGCAAAATATTTGAATAGCTGCTTAACTTTTAGTAAATGAGTGGTCCTATTGGAGCCATTGGGATGCCCCACATACTTAATGTTAAACACAAGCTTGACTGGATGGGGAAAAAACTTCTCTCCCATCCTCCTTATGTATTTCGTTGCTCACACAGAGATATGAAAGAGTATGTCTGTTTTCATGGATCACTTAATCCGTAGATTCTTTGCTGAAAAGTTGGGTTGGGATCAATCATCCTTTTACAAATAAAGAGTTTTCTATAACACAGTGGAATTGCAGGTTATCTACTACAGAATCTTCACTTAGCTTCTTGTATGAACAGCTAGGTGTTTTGTTTTTAATCTGCAAGGGAAAAGTTAAACCATGCCATGCTTTTTCTTAATATTTTAAACTTGTGTAACAGATATGATCTTTCTGAAGTGCATTTTTTCCATAATCTGGTTCTGCTATTTCATTATTTTAGTGGTCAGCAAACATGCTTCTAACTCTGTTTGCAATGCAAAAAAAAAAAAAAAAAAAAAAGCAGCTTCAGACTTTGCCAACAATTTGAGAGTAGCCTCTAAAGTCAATGAAAACCACTGAGGTAACTAGAAACCACCTGCAACTCACCTAGAAGGTTCAGACATGCCTGATGATAGTTGAAAAGGTAAAAGATTTAGTGTAGGATTTAAAAGGCTTAGAGGAGGAAAAGTTTTGCTATTATATAGTTAGAATCACCATGTTCTACTTAGCCAACCGTGAATAGCAGGGATAACGTATTGGATTTGAAATCCTGAAGTTTTGTACAAAGTAGGAAAAATCCTGGTTTGAGTATGGCATCCACATTAGCAAAGTAAAGAGAAAGCTGACAAGCCAAACTGATCCCAGATGCAATTCTGATGAAATCACTATAGATAAGGGCTGTGTCTAGATTGGCAAGTTTTTCCGCACTTGCTTTTGCGGAAAATCTTGCCAGCTGTCTACACTGGCCGCTTGAATTTCCGCAAGAACACTGACGATCTCATGTAAGAAATCAGTGTTTCTTGCACAAATACTATGCTGCTCCCATTCGGACAAAAGTCCTTTTGCGCAAAAGGGCCAGTGTAGACAGCTCAGATTTGTTTTGCGCAAAAAAGCCCCGATCACAAAATGGCGATCGGGGCTTTTTTGTGCAAAAGCGCGTCTAGATTGTCACGGACGCTTTTCCGCAAAACGTGCTTTTGCGGAAAAGCGTCCGTGCCTATCTAGACGCTCTTTTCCGCAAATGCTTTTAACGGAAAACTTTTCCATTAAAAGAATTTGCGGAAAATCATGCCAGTCTAGATGTAGCCAAGGTGTAATTCTGATCCAGTTTTTTTAAAAAGTGCCCTGCCTCCAATAGTTTCTTAGATTGCTTAGTTTGAGATTATTTCCAGCAAAGTTTGAAGTTCACTTCATTGAGTTAAAGGTCTTCCTGATCCTGCAAGTATTTATTTATGGGAATAAGTTATGTGAATAGTCCCATTGAAATTAATACAAAACCTTGTGTCAGTGAAGTTATATGCATGCATGCATGAAGTATTGGGACCTTAGATTCTAAACATACAATGCAGGAAACAGGACAATCAGGACTACATACATGGATTGTTATAATAGTGATAGCTTTTATCAACTTCACTGTCCCTTCAAACAGCTATTTTCACAAAAATATAAATAGCTTTGATGTTTGATACAGCATAAGTTACAGAAAAACCCAAATAGAGACTATCTGAAATGTTTTTTCTTCCATAAATACTGCTCATCATTATGGAATATGTAATCAAATATCTGTTGGAGACTGTATAAAATCTGATCTAAGTCAATAGTGACCACAATTTATTTTCTTATATCAACAGCTATTTAGTTGTGACATGAATTAGCAGACTCAATCCTAGTGTATGGAGATTACAATTAACAATCACCCACTTGGCCTTCTCCACAATCAAGCCAAGCAGTGCACAGGCACGGAGACTAGATGTCAAATTCTATACATGAGCCCTCCAGACTCATGTGTCTGAAATCATAACACTGAGTTGGAATTGTCATATTTAAAGAATATGCCTATACCACTTAGACTGCCAGGTACAAGAAGTAGACTGTTATTCTCTATGCCAGGGGTTCACAAACTTTTTAATACTGGGGACCAGTATCCATTCACGAACTTTTGGAGGACCGGTAACATTTATTTGCATATTTGCATATTCATTAAGCAAATGATAAATATCCAAATAAATTGTTTATGGTCCTCCCAAAGCCCCCGGTGCCAACTTAAGCCCACAGAAAAGTCAGTTACGGCCATACAAGTGAGATACAAAAACACAACCCCTCAAAACCCCTCAAACCTCACTAATGTGGCCCCAACTGTGCTTGTGGGTGCTGGGTCAGAGTTCTGGGGAAGGGTGCCAATGAGTGCTGGGGCAAGGGACAGGGTGCTTGTGGGTGCTGAGGCAGGGTACTTGTGTGGGTCGGGGGGGGAGGGGATAGGGACTGATACCTGGGGATCCTGTAGCTGCCAAGGCCCAGGAAGTATGCGGGCTGCTCCCCCATCCCCTGAACAGTGGCGTGGTACCTGACACACTGGTCCATTGCACGCCTGCTGCCTTCCTGCACAGGGGGAGCGGGAGTCCTGGACCGCGCCAACCCCAACCACTCGGGCAGCACGCACCTTGCTTCTCCGCTCCCCACAACAGCGCATGCCACTCAAGCAGCTGAAGCTGGTGCAGTCCCGGATCCCTACCCACTCCCCTGCGTGCAGGAAGGCAGCAGGGGAGCACAGTCCCCAGCGCATGATGGACTGGCATTTTAGGTACTGCTCCGGCTGTTGTGGTGGGGAGAAAGCAGCCTGGTGTGCAGCTGAAGAACTGCCCTTAACCCTGCAGGAAGCCCGCATTACCTCTGTTAACACTGGGAGTTCAGCGTGACATTCATCTTGGGGGTTGTAGGCAGTGAGGTGGGCTCTCGCAAAAAGTTTTCTGAGGCCCAGTATTTTTTTTCCTAAGGACCGGTACTGGGCCACAGACCACAATTTGGGAAATGCTGTTCTATGTAGTTCAGGCCGTAGGGTACATCTAAACTACATCCCTTTTTCAATTAAGGGGATGTAACTTAGACATATCGAAATTGTAAATGAAGTTGGGATTTGAATTTCCCGCCCTTCGTTTACATAATGGTAGCTGCAGCTATAGCTTTTTTTTTGAAAAGACGCTTTTCAGAAAAAAAACGTGGTCAAGATGGGGATCGTTCAACAGAAATATCCCATTTTGAAAGATCCTGTAACCCTCATTTTGACCATCTTGACCACTTTTTTAAAAAAAAAGCGGCTTTTCGAGAAAAAGCCGTGGCCACCATTATGTAAATGAAGCATGGGAAATTCAAATTCCAGTTTCATTTACATTTTATAGAAAAAGGGATGTAGTTTTGATGTACCCTTAGAGAGGAATGCCAGTGGGTTTCACAGGTCTTTGCTAGGCAGCAGAAGACGTTTCATTTATGTCAGGAATACTCAGTTCCATTCCAGCATACTGTGCTTTATGAACTTCCCAATCATTGCCCCTCAACTAGCCCTCTTCTATCCTTTTCAATTTTTTCCTGCTCCCATCAATCCTGTCCCTCCACTTCTATCCTTTCCCTGTTCCCAGGCACCTAAGTTTGTCTCTATCTCTCTCAATTACATTTGCAAACTTCAAGTGGAATGGTGAGGTGACTTATCCAGCCAAAACCTCACCCAGCCCTCAATATGTATGTCATGCAAACTGAAGCACGTATTCTAATTAGGAACACAATAACTAACAAAAATGTATTATAGTTGCCAATTTTGACTGTAGAAAAACATAATTATTTGTGAAAGTGAGGAACAAATTAAAAACCTAAGGAAGAGAGTTCATTTAATACTTACTGGGTCAATCAATTCTGGTAAGCTGGCTTGGTAGGTAAGTGGCCTACAGTCACGAGTGTTATTCACTAAGACACAAGGGAGAAACATTGGTCCAAGATCATCTCCATCGAGCACATCAACAGTGAGGGTAGTTGTGCTTGTTCTTCGTTCATTAAGATTTTGAGCCCGGTCCTGTGGCAGGAAAAGATATTTCTATGAATGCGATTTAGAGAACTCAGAACATGGTCCACACAAAAATGCTTCTTTAGCTTAAAGTTAAAATTGATCAAAAACTTAAACTACCAAAACAATCAAGAGAAATCTGGGAAATTTCTAGTTACACTCTTGTCATCTGAAGAAGTGGGCTGATACCATCTACATGTTTTGTTAGGCTTTAAAGTGGTAAGAGACTATTTGTTGTTTTTTAAGGTTTTCCTCTTACAGACTAACTCGGCTACACTTCTGAAGCTTATTAACTTTGATGTCACCTCCATGCTTCCTATCTTCACAACCATATACAACCATATGCTTATTAAGAAGACCACAATACCACATTCTTTTCCAATATCAAATCTGGTATAAGTTAGGCCTCAAAAGAGTTGTGTGTTGTTTTTAAAAAGATTAAATCAGAATTTTAGTTTTGTCTTATGATTGTTTACTTAACTCCTTTATTTTCATTGTGTATAAGACATATACAAATCTGACAGTTCTTACAAAGTCATAGTAAGGAGATTTTGTCTCTCACTATGGCTATGTATACACTGCGGAGCTATTTCAGGATATCAGAAGTATCCTAAAATAGCTAGTCTGCGTCTTTTGAGCGTGCCTGTTATTTTGAAATATAACGGGGTCGCTATCTGACATCCCTGTAAACCTTATCCCATGAGGGGTAAGGTATGTTTTGGAATAGCACTTTATTCCAATAAGTGGAATAAGACAGCACCAAATTTTGAAACAAGCTATTTCAAAATTACCTCAAAATAATCTATGCAGTTTGCTTCTAACTCCTAAACTGGTGCATGGATTTACTTGTAACCTTACATGAAGTCAGATCTTTGGAGCATACATCCATCAAAACATATTTCCCGTCAAATACAGGTTGGACCTCTTTGGTCTGACACTGTTGGGATCTGACTGGTTCTGAACAAGGGAATTTGCTGTACCCGGAGTGGTCCCCTGTTACTGATCCCCTTAGCCCACCATTCCTCCCTCACTCCTGGCCCCAGCCACTACCCCCTCCCATCAAGATGGAATACTGCTGTAGCAGCCCAAGCTGCCTTGTCCCTGGCCCAGGTACACTGTGGTTCTGGTCCCACTACTGGGGCTGCTGTGTCCCCCGCCCCACTACTAGGGCTGCCGCGTCCCTGGCCCACTACTGTTACCGGGGTTGCCACAACCCTGGCCATGGTACTGGGGCTCTAAGTCCCAGCCCTAGCCCCAGCCCCACTGCTATCAAGCTCTGCCAGGCTCTGAGCCACCAGCCCTCTTGCCACTGGGCTCCCAGCCAGGACTCTCTAGTCCAGGAACATGCTAAATGTTAGCAGACCAGAGAGTCCCACTTTTGGGAGGTCCAACCTGTAACTTCTTCCTTTCAGTTTCTCTTACCCCCTTTGACAAATATTTCCTCTGTATTCCTCACAAATAATTCCTTGCTCTTTCCCTGAGTCTTCTTCTGATACTAATCTTGTTTACTTGCTGCTATATTGAACACTCTTAAACTAATGGGCCCAGATGCCAAGCACTAAATACACCAATGTGTACAGAGGGATACCTTAGTGATATGACCATTACATAATACTTGTCATAGGACTTCATCCAGTAATTTCTAAATCAAGTCCATAACTTCAGTTTGAGCTATAGAGTATTTTCTTAAGAATAACCCTGCTGCAGATGGGCCTGAGGAAATCTGCAAAAAAGTTAAAATGCCCTCCCTAACTAAACTATCACAATCACACACATGAACAGGCAGACAAATATAACTATGTTCAATGAGCAAAGCATCTAAACTGAAAAGTAGGTACAGCCTGACACATGATTGAAGGTTCCTTCTGCTCTCTTTATCAGTGGCAAGGAACAGAAGCACTTGGAATGGGGGTGTTGTAGTGGTTTAAATAATGTAAGGCCTCTTCTGTAAAAATCTATACAAAGGCATTCATGCACCCCTACCCCAAAAGGGATTCTGGTTTGATAGGAGACTCTACATGGTCACTGCCAGGTGATGCAATCCCACAATCAGGAATGCACAAAAGTCCTCAATTTTCCTTTTGTATTCTCATACAATAATCATCATCATAGTCAATACTAGCAGCAACCTTTTTGCTTTTATGTAGCACCTGTCACAATTTATGCCTATACACATACAAATATATCACTTTAAGAGAATGCTATTTTCGTTACAAATTCCAAACTTACATGCTAAGAAATGATAGATTTATATGGTGTAATACATTGAGATATATAGCAGTCTATGCATACTGTCTTGTGCACTCATCTAGTGCACTGAATGGAGCAGACAGGGAGTGGAAATAATAGTAATTAAAGACAGTATCATACTGTGTAAGCACAATGAGAGGAAGGGCAATGATAAACTTTTTTCATAGTTAACTTTGCATCCTACATCCTACATTTTAACTTCACTTTTTGTATATAAATTACTTTTTCTTTATTAAAAACTACTGGAAAAAAGCAAATACTGTTCTGTGTAGCTATAACAACTTCACCATATATGATAAGCAAGGTTTGAACTCTCACCCTTCGGCAATACAGATTACTAAAACATAGGCAACATAACTATCTATGGGTGTGTCTAAACTACAGGGTTGTTGTTTTTTTCGAAAAAAGTGGCCTTTTTTTGAAAAAAATCCCCTGCATCTAGACTGCCGCCATGTTCTTTAGAAAGTAAATCAAAAGAACGTGGCAGTTTTTTCGATTGTGAAAAACCTAATTTATGAAGAATAACGTCTTTTTTAAGAAAGTGCTCTGTCAAAAAAAGGTGCTACTGAACGCGAACTGTACTTTTCGAAAGAGAGCATCTAGACTGCCTGGGTGCTCTCTTTCAAAAAAGCGGCTCGCTTTTTTGAAATGACTGGCTGTAGTCTAGACACTCTCTTTCGAAAGAGGCTTGTAGTCTAGACATACCCTTTATGAGGCAGCAGCAGCAGCAGAAGTTTATTATCCCAAAGCTCAGATAGACTACTGGGACCAGGTCCTGGTTGTCAGTGATGGAGGAGCCCCACCCAGTCAAGCTCACACTCTCTGTCTTTCAACTACAAGAGCTGAGAGGAGCTCTTGCCTCATCTGGTGTCCCTAAAGTGGAAGAATGAACCATCAGAACCAGATGCTGGGGGAGAGTAAGCCCTGGCTGTCTTCCTCCTCCCAAACCTGCTGCAAGTTCCAGTCCTAAGTGAAGTCCCCAGAGGTGAGGTGGGGGTAGGATAATGGAATATGGTGCTGGATATGGGAGAGAGCAAAGACTATCGTGGTCCCCTTTGCAATTTCTGAGGCCATAAATCTGTTCTTATCTGGTTTACTACAAAAATCTCTGATATATTGCAAAGGTGAAGGTGAAGTTGCAAGTAGATTCTGTCCTTTCTGTGTACAATGTTAACAAGGCAGTACAAATGCAAATGGATATTTTCAGGAGCAAATGCTTCTGAAACTATTTGAGAAGATCAACCACATCATCATTTCTGTGGAACTAATAATGCTGCACAGGAATGCAATGGACTTCTTTCATCCACTTATTGGAAATACAAATTTTACTGTAAAAAGAAGAGGAAAAAACTTCCATTGCCTTCAAGGACACCTAAAGCTCTCTCCCAATGACAACTATATTAGATACAGTTTAAATGTCATTTTTATTTTCAGCACACATTATCCACTGCTAGTCATCCCGTAAAAAACACTTAACACACATACAGTGTGAATTGAAAGAAAAATTGCCTCATTTTAGAAGGCTGCATTTCAAAGCTCATGGATGCAGTTAAATTGTATCCATTAAACCCATTTCAAATCAAATTATACTAGCTAGATGTGTCAGAAAACAAACTCTCGGTGACACGAGAATGTACTTTCAACATGCGCTATACTAAAATACATAATCTATTCCTCATGCCAAAATAATGTCTTTTTTTCACAACATGAATGTTTTTGTTCTAACTTGTATTATGCCAAACTGTTAAAACATAACAAGCACGAAAGAGATATTAGGCAACATTTCAACACTGGTGACTTAAGAAAAAGAGCACCTCACTCCTAGCATATAAAAAGACTTCTCCACCTCCATTCCTTACCCTGGAGAGGATCTAGAACAGCTGTAGGGAGCCTTTTTTGGGTTGGGGCTGCTGACCCACAAAAAAATCAGTCAGGGGCAGCACACAAGTGAGAAATAAAAAAGAAAAAACAAACAAACCTTCACTGACGTTGCCCCTGACTGAGGAGGAGAAAGACACTCCCCACTTTTCCTTTGCACACCAGAGCCTGGAAGTCCAGGCTACTAGATTTTGTGTGCTCCAAGCCCACAGTGGGAAAGCAGGGGATATGGAGTGCCAGAGCGGGTTACCCAATGCTGGCGGGGGGGAGGAGGGAGCCCCAAGCCTCAGGGGCCGGATCCAGGTAAGTCAGGGACCACAACTAGCCCCCGGACCTTACGTTCCCCACTTCTGATCTAGAGGGAATAGATGGCAGAAATAACAATTTTGGAATCTGTACTTACGTTTGCTTGAACAATAACAAAGTAACGTGTCTTTTCTTCATAATTAAGTCTCTCCCGTAAAACTACCGCTCCAGACAAAGTGAGAGGAATGTCAAAGGTCCTATTGGATGTCTGTAAAAGCCAAAACAATAAAAATAAGAATCCATATCCTGCATTTTAGTTTAAATAATTCAGACAAGTTAGAATGAATACATATATTGTATGCAATTAAGGACATTTTAGGGTGTTGTCCTAATTCATGACCTTGAGTTCTTTACACACTTTTATTTGAACAAATTTCGGGTGAATCCCATAATAAAGATTCTGTAGGTGACTTGACATCACAAGCATTTTCATGTATTATTATTTTCATTCATAAAATGTCATGGGAAACTTGCAAGCAGAGACTCAGGAACACAGGTCATTTACAAGCCTTGCATCAGTGATGGACACTGCAAATAAGGGAATTCATTACAACTTTTTCGGTTTATCAATACATTGTAATGTTCCTTGATTTGTTCCTGTTGGCCCTTCCTATATTCAGGGAACATTACCTGTTGCTGAGAAAGTACTTTCAAGTAGAAAAGAATTAAAAAATTTAAAAGATGTATCGCCTCATTGACTTTAAAGCCAGAAGGGACTATCATGATCACTTAGCCTGACCTCCTACACATTGCAGGCCACAGAACCTTACCCACCCACTCATGTAAGAGACCTGTAAACTCTAGCTGAGTTACTGATGTTCTCAAATTATGTGTTAAAAATCTTAAATTACAGAAATTATAGTATTTGCTCTAGTGTGAACCAGCAAATGACCCATGCCACAAAGGATAAAGAAAAAAACCCTCTCAAATCCTTTTTGTTCACAACTCCTCACCCCGCCCCACATTTTTACTTTTTTTTGGGAGGGGGGATGCAAAAGTTAAAAAGTAAGAAGAGTAGACACCCCTAACCATTTAGGCACCAGTTCAGCAAAGCATCTATGTCCACGCTTAAATCCAACAGAGTCTTTTGCTGGATAGGGGCAGAATTATTCATATGATTTGATATAAGCACATTCTTACATGTTTTGAGAAAGCAGTGCCTTATTTATTTTTCATCTAATTTAATCAAAGATTACATTCTATTTCTAGTATATCTCCACATGCTTAAATAGACTGATTTCATTTTACAGTACTGAAACTACCAAGTTGTGTAAGTCTCAAACAGATTTATTTTGAAGGTCCATTTTGAGAGAAGATAATCCAGAAATTGAAAGGTAGGATATAGAAACAACTGATCGAGACCATATTCTCAGTTCTGAAAGCGACTGACAAATACTGAGACTCCTTCTGTTCGTCAGTTTCTCCATCTGTACAGTGGAGGTATTTATTTTACAGGTATATTTTGGAAATAATATTTATGAAACACTTTAAGACCCATCAATGAAAGACTTTGTAGAAGAACAAAGTATTTTCTTTTCCTAAACAGACTATTTTTGCAAGCTTTTTTTCCTTATGTTGAATAATTCAGGATTGAAAATGTTTGTATAAATTGTGACTGATTTTTCAGTAAACAAGTCGTATACACTACAAGTAGGCCAGGTTACAGATAGCAGCTGTTTGCAGTTCTGTGTACTCTGAATTTGACAGTTACGTCTTTTGTACAAAAATAAGCACAATCAACAATGGAAGAGACACAGTGCAGAAATTCTACTGAAATGCAAACACTTTGTATGGAAGCAGAAGAGAAAATAAAGTATAACCAGTGAGATAGCAAGAGCAAAGAGGAATAATTTAAAATTTCCCTGAAGGTGAGAAGAACTTGAAAATGGTAAAACTGTCATAGAAAGTTAATTTCAGTCTTAGCAACCCCAGCAATGTCTTTTCAGGTTGAAGGCAGGTATGGATTTTGAATGAAGCAAGCTTATTTTTTTGCTTCAGGTGTTTCAGTGTAAAAAACCCACTTTAAGTTAAAAACTATCATGACTATGGGTTCTTTACCCAGTACTAAGAAATATGTACTTATTATGAAAACCCATCAACACCAGCTTAAACTACTGCATTTTTAAAAACACAAAGCAATCACAATTACTGTATGATACCACTTTGTGAATGACTGCTTTAGAATTTAATGCCTTCAAATAATAATGAAATGATTCCTGTGCAATAATATGTCATAATGCAATGCTATGTTTATTTTAAACAAATAAAATATTAATAGATAAAACATTCTAAATTGCAAGTATTAGAAACCACAATATATATATATATATCACACACATATACATATACACACACAATCCAGCCAGAGTTCTTAGGCCCATTCATGTTCATGCATACTTTAAAAAAAGTAATACAAACTTAGCCAAAATATAACACTTGTGATGATGGGATGTGGTCACAGAAGACCACCTGCGGGGCTTCCCAGAGTGCTGATAAGGCCACTGACACCCTCCTTCCTGCTCTCTGGTGCTTCTCACTGCTCCATCCTGCTGGTTCAGCTCCCTTGTCTCCCCCAGCCAAGACACAGAGCTGAGATCATTGCCCCTCTCCCTTCCCCCAAGAAGCAGTGCAGACACTGAAACCCTCAGGTCCAAGGAAAATGCAGTTTTGGGCCCACCTTCCCAGGATACCACTCCCTAAATGGGACCAGAACCCTGTATGAATTATTTAGGTAAGCCCCCTTTAAGAATAAAAGAGGGAATGTACACACTGATCCCCCCTCCTCCCACCTCCGGTAACAATTCTTTACACTGGTCTTGATAGAAAATAAAAGTGATTTTATTAAGTATAAGCAGTAGGATTTAAGTCGTAGTAAGTGAGCACAGTCAGAGCAAAGTAGAAAATTCAAACCAAAGTAACAGAAAATGCTTAGCTACTTCTACACTATAACCTTAGCACAGACTTATTACAAACTCACCCTGTTTCTTTTCCAGCTAAGGCTTCCAAACCAGGGCTCTTCTTTTGTTTCCTTCCCAGGGTTGCATCCTGCCAGCCTGAAGACAAAACCTGCTAGCTTCCTATTGTTTTTAAATATTCCCTTTGGGCGGGAATTCTGTTTTTACAATCCACCCTTCCAGCTGGGATGGACATGTAACTTCCTCAGCCCAACAACTGCTAAGACTTAAGTACAAAAGGCTATTTGCATATGATTGTCCAGACATTGCAAACGCCCTTGATGGCTTTCCATTTTCAGATTTAAAACCATGAAGCTTTCCATACTCCATGTCTAACTTTACACACAAGAATGAAATATACACCAAAATAAGATCCAGCATTTTAAGACATTAAGATCAATTGGTTTATATGAAGCAATTTGTCAAAAGCACCCTTGAGTTATGTATATTTGTGTCCATAAATCCATTTAATAAAGCATGGGGGGGAGGGGTCCCATCACAACACTAATAAGATGATGCAATATCATGTGAGGAGTCTGGTGGTAAAGATATTGGGTTATAGGTGGTTTGTTTGGGGGCACCTACTATCTCCATGGCCCCCTGGGTAAGGTGTGGGTGGGAGTGTGACGGGGTGAGCAGGCCCTGCACTGCCGGGCTGGGAGTAGCCCAGGCCCAGCTGGCTGAGCGGGCCCCACCCTTCCAGCCCGGCTGGGCATGTTCCCAGCAGAGCCAGTATGTAAAGACTGAGGGAGCATGGCAAGGGAGGAGGCAGCCTGAGAGTAGAAAGGCTCAGGCTGCAGCCCTGGTGTTCCTGTGGCAGCTGAAGCCAGAGTGGTAGGAAGCAGCCCAGGGCAAGGGCTTGCAAACCCCGCTTGGTGTGTGTCGGCTGGATTCCCCACCGAGCAGGCAGGAGCAAGAACCCCTGCCTACAGGGCCCTGGGCTGGGACCCAGTGGAGAGGGAGGGCCCGGGTCCCCCTACCACCCGTTGCTGCAACCGGAGCAAACATGCCAGCCAGGAGAGGCTTTTTCTGGAGCTAGACCGCAGAGACCGTATATGCCCTGATAGAGGGGCCTGGACTTGAGGCTAGTTCTGGTAGTACCATATATGCCCAGATAGAGGGGCCTGGACTTGGTGCTAGTTCTGGGAGTACCATATATACCCTGAGAGAGGGGCTGAGACTTTTGGGACTTTGGGTACTGTATATGCCCTGAGAGAAGGGCCTGGACTGAGACACGGGCCAGGAGAAGGGGGCTGCAACCCCTGTCAGGGGTGTACCCCTTGACAGGAAGGTATGGCTCCCTGATCCCAGAAGGGGCCAGGCTTCAGGCAGAAGGGGTGTGGGCAGCCAGCCCTGACTGTTGCCCAGATGCACCAGGCCACACTGGCCCCCAGGCATCCGTCAGCACCACCCATAGCACGGTACACCTCTCCTCAGCCCTTAGTGCTGCCTGGGGCGCATGGCGTGGCAGTGATTCAAAGGGACCTGGGCAGTGGCCGTGACAGTGGCCAGGATTCCAGGCCCCTTTAAATCGCCAAGCTCTGGGGCAAGTGAAACCATTGCCCCCTGTTGGCAAGCCTGTGTGTGCTGCATAATGGTTTTCCTTCTGCTGAAAGGTGTGCATCTCCGGGATGAGGAGTGAAAGATATATCATGTCCAATGCCTTGATTCATCATTTTCTTGCTTTTTTGTGTTAGGTATACAGAGGAGCCTTAACATACATCCAACATATTGTTTACTGCACTAATACATATAAAGCACTTTACTTAAATGAGTTTTGGTAAAATATTTTCTGTGAATTGACCCAGCACAGCTGCACAGCACAAATGTCCGGATAACTATTAGAAAATATTAGATTGGCCAGTATTTCTGCCATAGATAGGTGAGGTTCTGCTAACATTTGCTTCTGTGAAATGGAATTTTGTAAGGAAAGACCAATCAGAGTAGAAGTTGGAGTAGGACGAGTGCACAGAGGTGAAAGGTTGGATCAGGACTGTTAATGTGTGTGGAGAGTGCAGTAGGGGAAAAAAACACCAGATCCTTAGTAAATCAATGTCACTTCATGTAGTGAATGGCTTTACAACACTTCATACTAGTTGATAAGATGGTCCCCAAATGTAACAGACTATGCAGGGGAATGCTCAGAAATTGTGAAGATGGGTAGGCTGCCAGTGTGAATTGGCATCAACCATTGGTAGTTATGGAGTGAGAAAGGGGGAAAACCTGTTGTTGCTGATGGAGTTTGGAGAAAAGGAAACAAGAGAACTGCAAAATCTGGGAGGGATTTGCCAGTCAGAATGGAGCTAGGATGGGAGCAAATAGAAATATGATATGAAGGGAGTTAACAAGCAAGTGGACCGTTGATAATGAAGTAAGTTATAAAGGGTGAGAACAAACTTAGACATAGTACTTCTTGAATGAGAGGGTAGCTGGTATTTATTTGCTTGGCACCACTAACGGACCAATAATGCACAGATGAGTGAGAGCAGTACGACAACTAGGCAAAAGGGTCAGAATCAAAAAAGGTGCTGGTGGCTGATGGTTTAAAGTGGGATATTAAACAGCTAAAAAGAACAAGGAGTCAAATCAGGTGTTAGGAAGGATTAAAGGCCATTGTATGGATTGAAGGGAAGGAAGAATGATAAAGAGAATTTCTTATTATCAATGGTAGGTAAATTACTCTGAAGTTCAACTCTGAACAAAAATTTCTAAGGCCTTTTTGCACACCACATCTCTGGAGCCCAATGAACATCATGTGGGTTGAAGGCAATTATAGCATTAGCCCCTCCAGTTTTGCCCACAATCACACACTTCAATTTTCTCCACTGTACTCAGCAATGCAAGGAAGCCACTGGAAATTATTTCTGTTTCAGCATTAGGAACAGCATGTTGCAGCATTTAGCTGTGTGGTAAGTGCTGTCCTCTAGGTTTCCACTGTCTGGCAGTTTTCCACTCAGCAGAGAGTGCCAGCAGCTTTTGCCTCTATCTTTTTTAAGGGAGTTTGTATGTAAATATATGGCAGAGATGTTGTGAATTATGTAAATAACTGCCAACAACTATGATTATTGTACAGTATCAAAATGGGAATATATATGCCACTTCTCATTTATGAGTGAGATTTTCATGAATGGATCCAGATCCTTTTACCTGAAGTAAAATGCCAGAACATAAAGGGACCCTAAAAGAACCAAAATCAGATGGGGTGTGGGGGAGAGGGACTGGAACAGAGGAAGACATCCAAGCTTCCAGGAAGCCCTGGAAAATTCTGGGAAAAGGGATGAGCATAGGTCTGGGCAGGGAAAGGGTTTACCTTAATAGGTCTACAGTATATAGCACTACAGTCATGCTGGTAGCACTGCTGCAGACAGGAAGCTGGAAACAGACTGATCTGAGGAAATAGATAGTATTAGGCCAGAGGCTGCTTTGCCCCCAAAGCAGCCCACTATAATATGGGCTCAAAGCCACCTTAGCTGCTATCCAGTGGCAAGTGTTCTGTTCAGTGTATGTTTACATAGTGTATGTATATGTCTACACAGGAAAAGAAAACCTCATGACTGGCTTCTGTTGGCCAACCCAGGCTCGGTCTGAGGAGCTGTTTCATCAGTATGTAGATTCCATATTTCTGCTGGAGCCCAGGCTCCAGGACCCTTCAAGGTAGGATGGTCCAAGAATTCAGGTGTCAACCCAATCCAACTCTTTTTCTGGGTAGAAGGATGTTCTAGTTTCAAATGGTGACAATACAAATACTGATAAATCTAATGGATATAACCCCTGACTCTATCTATAAAAAGAAACTCTTCAGTAATTATCATCAGAAGTATCTAAAGTATTGGAGCTTTTTCAAATAAACACTAGGTCTGACAACTTCTGAAGCTTAATTAGTTAGGCAGGCAGAAAATCAAAGTAATGTATCTTTTCAATATCTACCCAACTATTAGTTGTTCATTGCCACCAACTTTATGCCTATTTTGGTGTACAACTTTTCTAGGACAATGGAACTTTCCCTTTATTTTTTAAATTGTAAACTCTGCTTTCTTAGTGTTTGTACAATCCTTAGTACAAGGAGGTTCCAGTCCGCACTGGAATCATCGGGCAGTACACCTTGTCTGTAAAGACAAGCAAACATATGAAGTACTAACTATGAAACACCCAAGATTTTTTCACTTGAAAAATGCATTTGCTTTTGCTTCTTTATTATTGTTACTGTCATAACTCAAAATGTAATTGTCTGCAGTTAAATGTGAAGGTTTTTCATTGGTCTTAAATACAACATAATAGCTACATAGCAGATAAATAGTTCCAACAGTCAAAGCAACAAAAGTTGGTGCTTTCCTATTTGTTTTGTTACTGCATACTATCCACAGTTAAGTCTCCTGACAAAAAATCAGATATACAATGTATTCTTTCAAGAAAATTATGACTCATTTCCCCCTATTTCTATTCCCTAGAAAATTGTAGGGATTCTAAAATTATAAAATGAATGCAGCCTGCCCATGGGAAAACTCTTCAAATTACTACAACCTACTGTACTTCTCTCCAGTGGATCCTAGAAATAAGCATCTCATGAATGCTGTTTAATTCTTTTCAGCATCTTTCTGAGCTGAGATACAATCTAATAGGTGCTGCACACTGCAACCCTTAGTCCACTTTTGAGACTACTACAAAGGAAAAATAAGCATAGGTTGGACTTCCCAAAACCGGGACTCCCTGGAGTCCTGGCTGGGAACACAGTAGAAGGAGAGCTGGCAGCTGGGAGTCCAGCTGGGCTGGAAGCCAGGCAGGGGTGGGACCAGGATCAGGGCCAGGGTCCTGGTAGTGTAGCCAGGGCTGTGAAAGTCTCAGTAATGGGGCTGGGGCAGCTCAGGAAGCTGTAGTAGTGAGACCAGGACAGCTGCAGCTGCCCCAGTAGTGGGGCCAGGGCTGGAGACACATCAGCTATGGAAGCCACTGTAGTAGAGCTGGGGCTGGGGACTTGGCAGCCCAGGCTACTGGGGGCTGCAGAAGCATGGCAGCTCAGTCAGGGGAGTAGCTGAGTCAGCAGTGGGGAAGGGTGGTGGGCTGGGGGGCTGGCAGCAGGGGACTTCCCCAGGCCCAAAAAACTCCCTCTTTCAGGACCGGGCAGGTCCCAAGTGAGCCAGACCAGAGAGATCCAACCTGTATTCAAATTTTTCATCAGTTTATAGCACTTACAATGCAGAATAAATACATTCAACTCTGTATTTTTAAAGAGAAGGAGGGAATCTTCAGAAAATCCTTATACCTCATCATACTAACTTACTAAGAAGACAAGTTTATCCAGTAGAGTAGACTATTGTTATCTCTGATTAATATCACTCTTCCAGCAATGATCAATGTAGGCTACTACAGGGTTTCATGAAAACATTCTGTTTATGAACCTAATCAGTGTTGGTGTTAGTACGGAATGGATTATTTTCTTACTCGTATTGAGTGACTCTGATGATATGAAGCAGCAATGTAAAAATCTAAGAATACTGTTCTGTAATAATTTTATGACTATATTATATGGCCTGGTCAGTACAGCAAATGAGTTATTAGTTACTGAATTATTAGTCTTTCTTGTATGACCATATTGGTTTAGATAAATATTGGGTTGTTGAAAAATGTAAGTGGAATGACAATCTAGTAACCCAGACCCTGACACTAGCATCTGCTGCAGTTATGATGCAGCCATGAAGAACACTGTCCTGGGGTGAGAAACAGCCACAAAGACGGCAGCTCTTGCTGAGGCGGGAGCTCATAATCCACTCACAAAGGGTCATGGGTGCAAAAAACTGTTAGAAAAGGAGGAGGGAAAGAAAGGGACATTGAGCAAATGGATGAACTGGGGCTAAGGTAGGAAATGACAGGATAAAACAGAAAAAACCCAGGGGACTTGGAAGGGAGGAGGAGGAAAACAGGAAAAGCTTCAGGTCAGGAGACGCAAACAAAAGACTAGAACTGAGTATGTGAGCAGATACTATTACAGAAAGGAAGGAGCAGGAATTAAAATCTCCAGACACGGCAGAGAGACGGAGGATAAAGGTACGAAAACTGAAAGGAAATGAACAGAGAGGATTGGTACCTAAATACTGACTTTGACAATACAGCTCAATGGTGCCTAATGGACAAGTGAGGGCTACTTGGTGAAAAAAAATCTTGTGGATTGTACAGATATGTTTGTAGCAGATTAGGAGTAAGAGATGCACCTTCATAAGGGAGAATATTGTGAACACAAGAATTGGGAGATGTGTCCTGCCGACGGGGGTTGGAAAAAACACATCTACATGCAGCAGTTCACCAAAGAAGCTCTTCCGTTTGTTTTTATTATTTATTTCATTCACTGGTTTATTACTTAATGAACCCCAGTATCATTACATGGGGTTAGAAAGTGCTGAATGAAAAGAGGACTGCAGTCATTTTGAAGTTAACTCTTTGGTCTGCAACTGAAGGAGAAGAAAAGAGACACCCCAGAGAAGCAAGTGGAGCATCAGGCATAGAAGTTTTTGTATGTATTTGGTGAGCACAATAGTAGCTTGGCTAGCTTAAGAAGGGAAAAAAGCCGAAAATAGATATGGTGTAATCTCTATCCAGTCTGGAATTGTCAACCAACATTGCAGAGAATTGAAGAATATTCAGATATGCAAATTTTATTTAGCAATCATGGAGCAAAAGAGAAAAATGATAAAGAATTAAATCATCAATCTTTTTGCATGTTGTTGGGGAAGGTGCACTGGATGTCTATAACAGCTTTATGTTTGAAGAAGGGGAAAGCATGAATTATGTAAAACACTGACTAGATTTGAGGGACTCAGCATGACAAAAAGGAATGAAAAATGTTTTTACATCCATGCAAAAACCTGATGATACCATAGAGCATTATGTTTCATAATTAAGGAAACTCATTAAAACCTGTGACTAGAGAACTGACAGAATCATTTGTGTCATTAAAGACAATGTGTTAAGAGAATGATTTCTCTGCGAAGGATAATTAACTTTAGAATAAGCTCTCAAAATATGCAGGACAGCAGAAACTGGGAAAGCACAAGCCAAAGAGCTGAATTCACCAGAAGAGGCTTTTGACATATTGAAACAACAGAAGTCCCCTTTGGTTGTCCACTTGTGTGACGGGGTGTCGCACCCACCCCCCCCACACACACACTGAAGGGCACTCAGTTGCGGCTCTCTGGGGCAAGATCCTGCCACCATGGCGCATCTGCCACGCATGCTCCGTTGTGGTGCAGCCAGATCTGGCAGCGGCTAGGACCCTGGGGAGGCCTCGGGCCAGGGCTGTAGCGTGGCCATGCATCAGTGGCAGGGCACCCAGGATGCCAGAGGCCCCGGCGCATAAGAAGGGGAGGAAGAGGCCAAGAAAGGGGGAAGACCCCGGGGAGAGGGCCAGGCTTGCTCTCATCTCTCCCACAGACAGCTGGCCAGCCAGACCCAGAGTGATGCCAAGGAGGATCGGGGCCTTCACCTCAGGTGCAGAGGAGGCAGCACTGAACCACGGGTGGAGCGAGTTCCCCGGGGCCCAACAGATGCCGTTGGCCCCCAACCTCGGGTGGACGTCCGATCCGCAGTTATAAAGGAGAGTGAACCCAGACTCCAGGTGGGGAGCTGGGTCCAGGTGGGAAATATCCCCGGCCGGATGCTGGAGTCAGGGTGAACTGGACGTATAAGTGGGTGGGGACCCACCAGAGACTTACATGGGGGGCGGGGACTCCCACACTTTGGTGTGCTAATCATGCCACTGGCACTCACCTTCCTGTTCTCTGGGGCTCCCCACCACCCTACCCTGCTGGGCCAGATCCTCTAGTCCATGGGTGGCCCACCCAAGACTCACAAGCCACATGCGGCTCTTTGATTAAAAAAAAAGGGGGGGGCTCCTGCTGGTACCATTGAGGTCAGCGGCTCTGTGTCGCATTCCAGCATGCCCACAGCCGACCGCTCAGCTCACGCGCCCCAGCACCTGGGAGGAGACACACGTGGCTGTAGAAGTGGTGCCCTCTCCAGCACCGGGCATTAGGTTAGAGCTATGCTGGTGGGTAGGGAGCTCAGCTGTGTTGTGGGACCGGGAAAGTGCTGGGAACCAGGCATGGAGCCCAGCAGGGCTGCGGGAGGGAAAAGATGCTGGGCGCTGTGCTCAGCTGGGCTGTGGGAGCGGGGAGGTGCCGGAACCGGGTGTTGTGTGTCAGCTGGGCTGCCCAGAGGCTAGACTCAAGGGGAAGGAAGGAGACAGGGAGAGGCAGGGAACCAGCTCTGGACTCAGCAGGTCTGCGGGGTTTGTGGGGAGATGCAGGGAAACAGGGTTCAGCTGGGCTGAGGGGTTTGGGGGGAGGGAACAGACAAGCAGCCCAGCTGGGCTGCAAGGGGGGTGTAGGGAACTGGTGCTGGGCTCCTCTGAGTTGTGGTGGATGGTCTTTTGGGGAGGTGCAGGGAAGAGGGGGGTCTCAGCTGAGTTGCAGGGGAGGGAGGTGCAAAGAAGCCTAGTGGGGAGGGGGCAGCAATGCAGCAGGAGGCCAGACTAGGGCTAGGCTCTGGAATTGGGTTAGAGTAGGGGGGAGGGCAGGCTCTGGGGAAGGGGAGAGGGATTCGGTTAGCACTGTGGTTATCAGCCTGTTGATTGTAATCAACTGGTCGATTGCGGGGACATGACCAGCTGATTGCAAGGTGTTCCAACCCCCCCTCATTCTTTCCCACCTCCAAGAAGCCCACACTGATGCTACCACCTGTGAAAATGGAGGTCACAGGCCGGCTTCCTGGAGCATGGGGAGGAAGCCCCACATCTAGAAGCTACGTTCTATGACTCAGGAAGTGTGCGGGCTGCTCTTCCCCTCCCCTAAACAGTCGGTACACCTCTTGAAAAGCTGAGTCTATGGCATGCCAACGACTTCCTTCCCCCTGCTGCCTTCCTGCACTGGGGAAGCGGAGTGGGGAGGGAGTAGGAATCCTGGGACGGCGCCAGCACAGACTGCACAGAAAGCGTGCGGCTGTCATGGGGAGCAAGGAGCACAACATGCACTTCCTGAGCAGCTGGAGCTGGTGCAGTCCCGGGACTCGAACTCTCCCTCCCCCACAGGCAGGCAACAGGGGAAATAAGTTACCGGTGCACCACAGACCCAGGTGTTCAGTAAATGCACCAGCTGTTTGTGGGAGAGGGAAACAGTGCACGTGCTTCCTGAGATCCCAGACCTGGTGTGCAGGTGCAGGATCTCCAGGTACTAGCCCCAGCTGTCACTGTCCCCTCCCCCTGGCCAGCCCCTCCTAGCACCCAGCACCCTACCCCCTATAACCACCAGCACAGTTGGGACCACATTAGTGAGGCTTGAGGTTTTTTGGAGAGGTTTTTTTTTTTCATCTCGCTTGTGTGGCCCCGACTGACTTTTCTGTGGGTCAGTCACCTCTGACTCAAAACAGGTTCCCCTCCCATATCATAAATAAAGACAATGCTGAAACACTTTGTGTTTGACATAATATTTTATTTAAAAATGAGCCTGGCCAACAAGCTCCCAATTGGGGCCAACCCCCCATCTGGCTGCAGCATGATAACACTCCTGCACGCCACCCCCAGACCCCAAACCTGAGCCTATCATACACTGGAACTCCCTGTCCTGAGCCTCTCACATCCCCAAACTCCTACATCCCCACATCCCCAGTCTTCTGCCACAACACTACTGCACCATTCACACACTGCAAATCTGTGTCCTGAGCCCATCACACTCCCAGCCTCCTTGCTCTGAGCTCCTCATGAACCCAGCCCAAACTCTTGCATCCTCACAGACACAAGCCTGTGGCTTGCTCAGCAACCCAACCCTCCACCTGACCCCAACACTCTGCAGCCTGGAGCCCCCTCCCTGAGCCAGTATCCTCTTCTCTACTTCTTCCTGTACCAAATTCCCTCCCAGAGCTTGCACACCTCACCCCTTCCCAGTGCTTTTTTTCTTATGGTATACCCTGGGACCATGTACCAGCACCTATTTTCCCATGGTACAGCTTTTTTTTCCTCTCAACAACTCTCCCCTCACCCCCATACATGGCTCTTCGCACTCTATCGACCACTATTTTGGCTCTTCATCTCTAACGGGTTGGCCACCCCTGCTCTAGTCTTCACCAACTATGGCACAGAGTTGGGGTTACTACCCCCCTGCAAAGCAACACAGACACTGAATCAGTTCACTTCTGAGAAGGTTCAGCTCGAAGGGCTCTGCATCCAAGAAACCAACCTCCAAAAGGGATAAAATCCCCAAACAAATCTGTCTTACCTTGTAGCATGATCATGAGGGTTAGCCAACAGCCTGGGAACTAAGGGGTTAACCTTACCTAAGTCAAGTAGATTCAGCCAATAGGAATATAGGTAGGAATTTCAAACTGGGACAAAAGAATTTTTGGTTTTTCCCTCCTTTGTCCTGGGCAGTTTCTCTCCATCAATTGAGGGGGACAGACAGAATGTCTCCCTCTAAGAATAGACTCTTAACTTTTCTGTAAGTAGGGTAAAGTTTAGATAAATCTGTTACATTTATTGTTTTATGGTATGGGAAATAGGATCTGATGTCCATACATTTAAAAATGTTTTCTGCTCTCTTTTGCAACCAAGCTCCTGGCCCATGGTGGGTTTCTCCTCCATGAGTATATTACTTTGTAACTAGTCATTATGCTTGCAACAGGAATATTGTGGTGATAATAAAAGTTCTTTCTCTTTTCTTTTCTTAACCTGGCATTGGTTAATTTGTGTGTCCTGGTTTGTACTTTAGGGGTGAGATTTCCCAAGTGATCTCTCCCCTGATTTTCTTATTAGTACTTGGGATGATGGCAGCAGAGTTTTATCCCCAAAATCTAGGTTGTTAAGATTTTGGGGGGAAGTTTTCACCAAAGCCTGGAAAGATAAGGTTTTGGGGTACTTTTGCGGGCTCCCACTTCTGCATTTATCGTGCCAGAGTGGGGAAGGAGCCATGACACCTTGTGTAACAATTTTACACAGAAAAAAGCTCAGAAATCAGCCCCCTTTATAAATGAAAGAGATATGCAGAATGGTGGATCTCCCTAGGTGGTAATTATTTAAACTGGGATTGATAATAAACAGAAGTATTTTTATCAAGTAGAAAAAGCAGGATTTAAGTGGTTGCAAATGAAAACTGTCAGATCATAGTTACTACATTTAAATGAATAAAAATGTACCTAAGTTTTAATCCACTAAGAAACTTGTTACACACAAATTTTTACCCTAAATAGTGGTTCTAAGCATCCCTTTCACAAGTTAAGTATCCTACTAGCTTCAGCTCAATCCTTCCTCCTTTTCACTCTTAGATGTCTCCAGCAGGTATTTTAGGTAGTAAGTGTTTTTTTGGGGGGTGTCCTCCTGGTGTCTGGCAAATGCTCCTATTCTTTGCTTCCCCCGCCCCCTATTATATCCCTTTAGCCAATTCTTTGTGCTTAGTTCAAACTTTTCTCACCTTAAGTGGAAAATTACCAGAGCCAAAATGGATTTCAGCATCAGGTGGCTTGGCCACATGTCTTTTTAGGACCAAACACAGTTTGGAATTACAGGACAAAAAAGGCTATTTACAAGTCATTGACTTGATCACCAAGCCATCCAGGTTCTGGAGCATCAGTAATGGCCATTGTTAGCACATTTAGAATTCTAAACAGATCCACACTTCATATTTCTAAGTTCACATACAAGAATTATAAATGCTCAAAAATAGGATATACACATTCAGCACACTGTAACCTTTAAACTATGATGTTTTATGAGGTATTTTGTCTAAAGCATCTTACAGTTATGCAAATTCATATTCTCAAACCCATTCTCATAAGGAATGAGAGGTGGGGACCTTTACTGGCTATTCAAGTACTAAGTACAAAAGAATATAGCCAGGATAGGTCAAATTAAAGAGTGGAACTATTTTCTATGAAAACCAATGCTAGGGAGAAGACTGGGTAATGTGAAATGCTACCTTTGGAAAACTATAATAAATGTAGGGAAAATAATAATTTTGCAAAATGCTGCAGATCCCAAATACAGAAAAGTTCAAGTAAAGACAATCTTTACATTGAGGAGTTTTTCATTGACATACTGGGGTCTAGCAAGCCTGATAAGAGGGACTGGATACCTTCTATGACAGTGAACAGAAGAATTATTCTATAGAAAATGGACATTGGCATTCAACTTAATATTGTTTCTGGAAAAAAAATATTATGAAAGATGAAAAATAAGACCAAAACTAGCACCAATATTAGTAAAAGTAACTTGTTATCTTGGGACAAATATACCAGTGCAGGGGAAGTGCACTGCTAGTATCAATCATAAAAATACCATATACAGTACTGGCTCCCATTCACTTCATGCCCGTGGAGATGACACCAATTATAGACCTGGATGTATGTGAGAAGCTCAATCTGGTAAAACAGGTGCTTTCACTACAAGATCATACTGAACCTGTCTATGAGGCACTCTTTTGCAAATATCATGATCTGTTTCAAGGGTTGATTTCCTTGCAAAGATAAATAAGCATGTGTCTCCAATTATCCATCCATGTTGAAAGGTACCATTTGCACACCATGATAAACTCATGGCTGACCTTGCAAGTACAGAAGCAATGCAAGCAATATAAAACTTGAAGCCAACTGAATGGGTGAGCCCCCTCCTCATTATGGAGAAAAGTAACAGACAGCTTCTCATATGCTTATATTCCAGAGACCTCAACAAGATTATAGAAAGAGGCTGTTTCAAACTGCCAGCCAGAAAAAAGATGCAAATCTTAATCAGCAATTTGCAAATCCCAGTATTTAAATAAATTGGATGTATTTTCAGGGTTTTGACAGCATCCTGATTAAGCTGCAAATGTATGATTTCATTGTGATCTCTACACCCAGTGAATTCACTAACAGTGCACTCTGAAGAGTAGTGGCTGCTATGAAACAAAAGAGCATTTTATGGAGACAGAGCTGCAAGCCTTAAATGGATCTGATTGTAAAGTCAATTCTCATAGCTAACAGGAAACTGGAAGAAAAAAGAGAGGAAATGGAAAAAGATTAATCATTGTTAATCCTTAAAGAAGTGATAATTCAAGGGTGGCCTGAAGAAGTGAGAAGTTGCTGTTCAACTAGAAGAGACTATTGGAACAGCAGACATGAACTTACTATGACAGATGAGGTGATTTTCAAGGGTGATAAGCCTGTAATTCTAATGAGCTTCCAAAAACAAAAGCAACAGAAGATCCATGAGGATCATTTAGGAATTGAGAGGTGCAAACGAAATGAGCACGAAAGATGCTGTATTGGCTGAGGATCCATTATGAAATCACTAATGTGGTAAGAAACAAAGACCCACTGAAATGTCATCCAGTTCCATAAAGGCCTTTTGATAAGGAAGGCACTGATTTATTTACCTGGTAATCAAAGGACTATTGTTCTCTGTATCCAGAAATCTGCACACAGCACAGTACTAAAGTAAATCAGTGCTAGCTGGCATGAAGGGAATTTTCTCCAGGCATAGAATTCCAGACAAAGTTTTTAGCAATAACAGGCTGCAATTTTCTAGTGCAGATTTTAGGCAATTTGCCATATATCAGTGGGAGGACTTGTATAAACTATTACTGTTTTACCAAAGTACACCCCTGGAGAACAGCTTTTCTCAAGCCCACCTATTAATCGGAAGAAGTATTGCATCTAATAAAAGGGCATCCTGAAGTTGAGGATGGTGGGCCGGGTTCAGGCATGGACTAGGGAATAGGGCATTCACCTGGGGAGGGGGAGGGTGAAGGGGTGGGGGTGACCGTGAGGGGGGCTCCAAACAGAGAGCACATAGGATAAAAGAAACAAAACTTGCACTGAAAGGTAAAATGGAATCATATAAATAAAGCTCTTTTAAAAGCTTAAACACAAAACATTCTCCCCCACATGACTGTGGAGTATCGTACTCCAGCACAAGTGTATAACATTTAAAGTATTTACATGTATTTAAAGTAACTTCTTACTCTGTGAGTGAAAGCAAAAAGTGCAAATGCACGTGGATTGAAAATGCATGACAAAAAAGAGTGATGACTGTGAGTAAAGGTACTTATTCGAAGAGTTACTAAATAAATGACTCCAAATAAAAACTATTATTTATGGTAACAACATGGCAATTATTTATGGTAAAAACAATATAATTATGGTAAAACTTAAACAACAAAGAGTCTAGCAGCACCTTAAAGACTAACAAAACATGTAGATGGTATCGTGAGCTTTCATAGGCACAACCCATTTCTTCATCATTGTTTTTTAAACTTTTCCAGTTACAGACTAACTCAGCTACCCCTCTGAAATTATTAATGGTGTTGATCATAAAAGAGAAATATCAGGCAAGGTAAACTAAACTGGTTTTGAAAAAGAACATACATGCTAATTTTGTAAAGGTTGCACATGCTGAGAAGAACTTCACTTACCGGGTCATTAGGATTGTACTGAATGACATATTCTATCTGGCCATTGGGACCATCATCTATGTCTGTGGCACCATTGTTCCCAGAGAATCCTGTAAAGATGGTTGTTCCAACTGGTGTTAACTGCAACAAAAACAAAGAGAATATACACACTTCAAAACAATAAAAAAAATCAGGAAAAATATAAAAGAAAGGCTGCCATTCCCTCTTTCAACTTTTTTGTGCCTAAAAGCTCAACAAAATGTTTGCCATAATCTATAGACCCGATATTTTCAGTCTCTGGTTTAGATCATGTTATTTCCTTGAGAAAGGGTTAAAACCATAAATGGGGTGACTCATATATTTTCTATGGATCGATGCATTAATTCTCAATCTCAACAGAGTTCTTCTTACTGTACAAAAGCAAGTTTTCACTACATCTTGGTAGGAACAATCTTACACCCATTCATTTTAATTTGAAAATGTTGTTTTCCAAACTATCCTAGCTTAATTGAGAAGTAAGGGTGAATTTCTGGCCACTGCTGAAGTTAATGGCAGAACTTCCATTGACTTTAGTAGACTCAAACTGTCATCTGTAATGTTCAAAGATAATCATACCAGGATAAAACACAAAATAAACAAACCAAAATCCTAATTTGAGCTGTAAATATAAACAGGAAATTATTTCAGTTTAGAAGCTAACCACCACTAACTGCATTATTGGACCAATTTCTTCTTTCTTACAAAGCTGAAGAAATATATGTCTGGAGGCTACCACATGGAGTCAGGGGAACAGAATCCCCCATTCAGGAAAGAGATAATCAGAGCAGGTACTCCTTGTTAACATTAGCTATACTAGTAGCAACTGTCCCATACTCTCATTACACAGGAGGGTTTAGCCACAGTCATCAACCTGTTGGCCATACCACCATCTTTTCTTCAAACTCCTCATGCTGCTGTTAAGACAAAGCCAAGCTGCCACAAAGTAATTCTTCTTAGACAATAGGATCCCACACGACACCAGTTTTATTACTGCGTGCAAGCTAAGAGAGGAAAGGATGTGTCACACTGAGTTTAATTAAAATACATTTGTATAATAGAAGAAGGATATAATTGCCCTGCATCGTCACATTACATAGTTAACAACACACAACAAATAACTCAAAACTGCCAACTTGCATTGTTTTCTACTGTATATTTGACTTAGATTTTGCAGGGTCGAGGTTTGATTTTTAAAATTTGTTGTTTATGGAGTTTAGATTTCTCTAATCAATATTTTCAGAGCTAACAATAATGAAGATCTGGAATCAAATCCATTTCATTGCAGAGAGTTAAGTTAGCAGTTTAAGTTAGCAGTGTGTACTGTATGTTTTACTTAATGCCAAACACACATACATATACACACAGCTAACAGCTTGATTTCCCTTCCAGTATTCTTGGTTGTAAAAATACTATCTGTACATCTGTATCTATCATACAAAGTTGTGAATAAGAAAGTTGACTCCCCCTCACTTCCTATTAATTGCTTTCTTAAGTCAGTCTCCATGGAGTTCATTACCTTATGAACTGTAGTTAAGACTCATTGCGTTAAATCTCTGTTGCAAGAGCACAATTAAAACAAATTAGGAAAACAATTATTTCAGAAACTTGGATGCAGTTGTATAAAATCAGAACTATATGCCATTAACCATGCTGGATATTTTATTGGTTTACTATTAAGAAAATGATTTTTCAACTTTTTTTTCATTAAAAAACAGGTTATAATAAATAAAGCAAAAATAATCAAAAATATACTTCAGATATTTTATGGTAAGTATGAAACTTTATTAAAATAAATGATTTTGAGATTAGTTGTTGAAAAGATATTTTATTTTCATAATAAGTTAGATGTACTATTTCAATGAGATAGTCAGCGTGGTGGTTGGCCTAAGGGTCTGGACATAATGGAGGATGCCCTCTTATCTCACAGAGTCAGAATGGTAAAAAGCTACAAAGCTCCCTGGAAAAATCAGGAGAAAATGACTAAGATGATGAGATATAGACAGCCATAAAGGGCTAGCAAGGAGATGATTACGTACTGGCTAAATGCAGGATTTGTCAGCATAGCACTGAGCTGGGCAGCTATGATGAGCTATTCCTGGTTCTCCAAGAATGACTTTTTCAGATTTGAACTTGACTTCAAGAACCATACACTCATAGCAAAGGGAAAAATTACTTGTTGGAAAGAAAATTATAACTGTCCAAAGTCACCCTTTCAGGTGACAAGGACATAAACTTGGAAAGAAAAGAGTCAGAAGGCAGAGCTAACCTAGGTAGAAACTTGTAAATAAGTTCAGTCCACATTGTAAAAGGATGGTGACATTCAGATTCAGATCAACAGAGAGGCTAGGATTACAGCTCCTGGAGATCAAGAGTTTACACTAATGTCTGGGTCTTTTTAAAATAAATTTATACTATTAATGGTTGCAGTAAAAATAAAGCTGATTCAAGGTTAGATTTTTAAAGCGTATTTAGGTGTTTAAAGATGTAAATAGGCACCCACCTGGACTTTCAATAGTGCTAAAAACATATAATGAGAACTGTACATCTAGGAGGCTATGTGCATTTTAGGTGCCTAAATACCTTCAAAAATGTGTGTCTCTCTGAAGAACGCATGGCCTTTTTTTTTTTTTTTTTTTAAACTTTGGCTCTCACAACATCCCGGCTACGTCTAGACTGGCATGATTTTCCGCAAATGCTTTTAACAGAAAAGTTTTTCGTTAAAAGCATTTGCGGAAAAGAGCATCTAGATTGGCACAGATGCTTTTCCGCAAAAGCACTTTTTGCGGAAAAGTGTCCATTCCAATCTAGACGCACTTTTGCACAAAAAAGCCCCGATTGCCATTTTCGCACAAAACAAATTTGAGCTGTCTACTCTGGCCCTTTTGCGCAAAAGCTTTGCGCAAAAGGAACTTTTGCCCAAACGGGAGCAGCATAGTATTTCCGCAAGAAGCACTGATTTCAGACAGTAGGAAGTCAGTGTTCTTGCAGAAATTCAAGCAGCCAGTGTAGACAGCTGGCCAGTTTTTCCGCAAAAGCACCTGCTTTTGCAGAAAAACTTGCCAGTCTAGACTCAGCCCCCATGTTTAGCTTCTTACACAAGAAGCTATTCCACATCCTTCAGTATGCCCCCCACACATACTTCTCTTCACTTGTTTTCCAATAGTGATACATCTTTTCTGAGACAAAAAGATTAGAACTGCATGCAGTATTCAAGGTACGGGCATATTATAGTTTTAATATTGTGGCACTGCAAGACCTATCCTTTACTAAATGATTCGTAAACATACTAGCTTTTTCATTGCCACTGCACTTTGAATGGATGTTTTCAAAGATCTCAAGTAATAACAGCTAATTTAGCCCTCATAATTTTTTGTGTTTAGTTTGGTTTACGTTTATGTCATTATTTTGCACTTATCAACATTGAATTTCAGCTGATTTTATTGCCCAGTCACCCAGTTTTGTCAGATTACTTTTTAACTCCTGGCAGTCAGCGTTGGACTTAACTATCATAACTAATTTTGTATTGTCTGCAAACTGTCACCCCACTGATTATTCCGCTTTTCTAGATCATTTATGAGTATATTGAACGGTCTTGGTCCAGTATAGATCCTTGCGGGGGGATCCACTATCACTCCCCATTATGGAAACCCACTATTCTTAGTTGCATGTCTTTTAACAAGTTATTTGTCCCATATTTACTTACTTTGCACAAGCAAGCACAGGGATTGGTGAAGCATTGCTTTCCCTTACAACAACTATCTTATCTCTTCCCCAACATATTGATTGTGTTCATCTGTGTCTGATAACTCTGTCCTTCACTATAGTCAGCCAGTTTGACAGTACTAAAGATAGCCTTGTGGCTTAAAATTGCTAAGAAAACCATAATAAAAATGGTGTCACATTACTTATCCTCTAGTCACCTGATATAGAGGGTGTTTACATAAAACAATAATTCTGCAATTTCATATTTGAGTGCCTTCAGAACTCTAGGGCGAATACCATCTGGTCCTAATAACTTATTGCTGTGAAATTTATCAATTACACAACAGACTTCTACAATGTGATCCTGACCATTTATTTTGAACCACAGATGAGCAACCTAAAAAGACTACCATTCCATCATGCAGTTCTCCATGTTTTTTAATTTCAAAGGTACATCACATGCTGGGAACATGTAGTCTCCATAGAAAACAAAATCATAGTGGCTGTTGTTTGCTCAGTGCAAAGTGAGGAAGTTGCTAATGCAGCCCTCACTTAGACAAAGCTTTCTGGTCACCACCTTACACGCTGGAAATGCTTTTGAAATCTGAGCCTATATAAACATTTATTTTTCGTGTTTCCAGTTCTGTAGTTGCAAGTTGTCAACACGTTAAGGGGAGATGATTTGCTATTTTATATTTCTTAAGGCTAATACTTAAATACTTAAATGCACCTCTAAATTCTCTGAGCCCTGAAAAACAAATGCTATTGACAATATTAACTTTCAAATATGAAGTACAGTTCATTTTCCTTTTGTACCATCGAATGGATGCTTCTTTCAAGAAAACAATTTAAAAGTTATTAAAAATTAGCAGTATATTCACCACTAAATTTTGTATACTTGCCATTTGCAGGTCATTAACACCCACAACATACTCCTCACAAAAAGTGCATGAATACCAGAGTACCATTAACCAGGAAAAAGTTAAAACTGTGAAAATTTTAATGGTGATCACAGTGAATTCAATTCTATTGCTCTCTTCTTATTTTTATAGTATTAATAAAAATCCATTTTGGTCTTAAGGTGAGAGGGTGAGGAGAATAAAAATTCACTGACTGAGATGAATCAGTTTAGAGAAGAGGAGACTGAGGTGGGATATGATAGAGGTATATAAAATCATGAGTAGTGTGGAGAGGGCCGATAAAGAAAAGTTATTTATTAGTTCCCATAATAGAAGAACTAGAGGACACCAAATGAAATTAATGGGTAGCAGGTTTAAAACGAATAAAAGAAAGTTCTTCTTCACACAGCGTGTAGTCAACCTGTGGAACTCCTTGCCAGAGGAGGCTGTGAAGGTTAGGACTATAACAGAGTTTAAAGAGAAGCTAGATAATTTCATGGAGGTTAGGTCCATAAAAGGCTATTAGCCAGGGGATAGAAATGGTGTCCCTGGCCTCTGTTCATCAGAGGCTGGAGAAGGATGGCAGGAGACAAATCGCTTGATCATTGTCTTTGGTCCACCCTTTCTGGGGCACCTGGTGCTGGCCACTGTCGGCAGACGGGCTACTGGGCGAGATGGACCTTTGGTCTGACCCAGGACGGCTGTTCTTATGTTCTTATGTTAATGATTCTATCAGTTTAAACCACATTGTTGAATTATACTCAAAGTGACATAATTGTGTAAATGGAAAATATAAAAAGAACCCACATTCCAAAACGAATGATTTGATACTATAATAAAATAAATGAGTTGCAGTTACGTGTTATGACTATAAAAGTTAAAGCCTGAAGTCCTGACTTATTTTAGATATATCACATTAAATGAGTACAGATTTGAACATAGCAAGGTGAACTCCATTAATCTACTAGCCTGATATTCGTCATTCAAAAGGCAGTATTGGACACCTCCTCATTTCTGGCCCTAGGGTATATTTATTTTTATCTCTTTTTTTTACTTTGTTTTGTTCTATACAATGTGAATTAATTAGAAAGGAAATTGAACCAAAACCCTGCATTTGAATGCCCCCTGAAATTTTGTAAAAATGTAATACAGATTCAAATTTGGGGGCTGCCTCAAACCCCTCAGCAAGATTTCTCCAGACTTTGGATAAATTTACATTAAGATCTGAACTAAAAGTCCTGTGTCCACCTCTAGAATGAACTTGATGAATTAGGAGACAAACTGATATCATCCAGATTTTTCAAACTTTGGGTCAGGACCACAAATTGCCAGGGCTGGTATTCGATTTGCTGGGGCTCAGGAATGAAGCCAAAGTTCACACCCACTGGCCAGGGCTGAGACCCTCAAGCTTTGGTGTCCCATGAAATGGTGTGGTAGGACATTGATCCTCCTGATAGGGTTGCTGAGACTCAGGGTTCGGTACTCCTTCCTGGGGTTATGTAGTAATTTTGGTTGTGGGAAGGGGGTCAAGTTGTAATGAAGTTTGAAAAATCCTTATAATGCATAAGGGTATATCTACACTACAGCGTTATTTCAAAATAGCTTATTTCGAAATAATACGTCTACACACAAAATGCATTTCAAAATAGTGTTTTGCTATTTCAAAATAGCACGTCCACACTGTGTGTTTGTGAATCGCATTTAAGGCCAGCCGGATCTAGGTCCAGCAGGGCATCAGGTCAGGAGTTACTTTGTGTGGCTGCTGCCTAAGGCTATCTGAGGCCTGTGCTTAAAGGGACCAACCCTGGACAGCCAGTTCTCAGCTTTCCCTGCTTGCTTGCCTCCCTCGATGAAAGACAACAAAGCATTTTGTCTCTGCATGCTCTGGTTGCCCTCACTTGGGACAACATAGCACTCTGCAACATGGAGCCAGAGCTGCCTCTGGGCACTCTGGTGCTTCTTGTGTATGCATTGCTGCAAGCCTGGCTGTACTTTCTGCAGGCTGCCATCCGGGAGGTCCATTGGGGGGGCTGTCAGTATCCAGGAGGCCCTGCAGGAGAGCTTCCACCCTGAGAAGCACTAAGAGCCTCCCTGGTCTTCTCCGCTGGAGGCTTGTGCCTCATTCCTCCCTCACGTCCTTCCAGTTACCCCTCCCTTCCACTTACCCTCCTTAACCCCCCTTCCTGATGCCAAATAAAATACATGTATTTTCATGAACACAAACTCTCTTTACTTAACAAAACTGCAGAGGGGGAAATGAAACTCTGGTGAGACTGAGGAAAGGAGGCGGGAGAGGGGAGAAGAGAGGGTGGAAGAGGGGAGGGGGAAACCTGGGAGGAGGGAGCTGGAAGGGGGAACCAAGGGGAAGAAGGGGGAGGGGAAGTTCAGGGCTCAGGGTTGGGGGTCTTGCCGGACCAACTTGCTTTTCATGCAAACCTGCTCCTGGGTTCGCATGTGGCCTTTGGTGGCCAGGCTGGCAGCTATCCTGCCATAGACGGCTGTGTTCCTCCATCTAGCATGGAGATCATGGACATTGGAGGCATCCCCCCAAACCTGAATAAGGTCCATGATCTCCACCCTGGACCAGGAAGGAACCCACCTACTCCAGGCCCTGGCAGGCTCCTGGGAGTTGGCAGACTGCTCCTGGGGAGCGGAGGAGGGCTGGCTGCCAGTGGCTTGCTGGATCATGTTTTGGGGCCACTGCATCAGGGGCAGTGACTGCTGGCTCTGGGCTGGCAGGCTTGGAGCTGGCACAAGCACTGTGGCCAGGGTCTACCCCTTTAATGGCTCCGGGGAGGGAGAGGAGAGGGAGAGGAGTATTCTTGGTTGAGGCTGGAGTGGTCACCAGGGCTCTCTGGGAAGGCTGGAGGCCAGCTATTTCAATATAAGTGTCTACACAGAACTTATTTCAAAATAGCTATTTTGAATTTGGTGTTATTCCTCGTGGAATGAGGTTTACCAAATTCGAAATAAGCGCTCCACTATTTTGAATTAATTTCGAAATAGCAGTTTGGCTGTGTATATGCTAGTAAAGCTATTTTGAAATAACGACTGTTATTTCAAAATAACTTTGATGTGTAGACATACCCTTAGAGATTGGCATCCTATCAACAAAAACTGCAACAGCTTTCTGAAAATGAAGTAAAGTATTATAAGCTGGTACTGCCAATTTTATGGAGTTTTATTACATTTATGGAGGCTTTCTGCTGATAGGAGTAGACTGCAATCACAATAATCATTTTATCTTTTCAGTATAAAAGAAGAGAGCCACCTCAACCATAGTGCCTTGTTTAAAGGACTGATCCAATTCACATTGACCATAAAGGGAGCTGGAACCGGGCATAGCTCAATTCAGGGAACACCCTGAAGAATGAGTACAAATATTAAGGTATTCTGATGTAGTCTACAGACCTCATTTTTGATTTAGTAAATAAAAAGCAAAATAATGTATGTATGGTGATGAAAATCTTCAACATATCAGTAGTTTAAAACAATGCTTACTGTATCTGTAATTAAACGAGAATATATAGAGAGTACCTGGGTTCCTAATTAAACAATTATATCTTCAAGATAAATATTTTTTAGATTTAGTTTTTTACTGTCCATCTGTTACAAAGTAATACCCAAACCAGAAACCAAATAGATCATATTTTATTAAGAAGATATTTTACATTAGACCATCAGACCATGAAATATAAAAACAATTCCTTAGAGCAACTTTCCTGTAAAGAGCAACAAAACAGCAATTTGATGCAACAGTAGGTGGTTATGTGGAAGTATATTCTATTCTAAACATATTCTGCAGAAACCAGGGAAAAATCTTTCCTCCAGAAATTCACAGCGATAGTGCTTACTGTTTAACAAACAGTAATGGATTTTGTATAGTAAATAGCAATGCTATATCATAATAACAAGAAACCAATATGTGTCAGTAATCAGTCCAGAGATGACAAAATTGGCACAGTGCTACAGATATGGGATGTTCGTATGACCTCTTTTGTCATATAAAATTGCTTTCATACCAATTTCCTTCTGACAGTACACTGTAAAATAGCTTGTGAACTACTGGCCTTTCCCTAGAGTAGAGAATATTAGGGAAAGCTAGTTCTACCAACTCCTTCTACTTATTACTTCAATGGAAAAACTGGACGCTCAGCATGGCATATAAAATGTGATGTTGTATATTAATATTTTTCAGATTGACAGCCAAAATAACGTGTTGCTATGTGTCTCTAAAAACTAAAAGAACCTTTATTATTTTGAGCACAACCACCCTTCCACCATTTTTATGTAAAACACTGTATATTTCATTTTGCCCCAAAGACATTTGATAAACCAACTGGCTCACACCTCTGCTCTTAGCTCACCCTTCTCCATGCCTCATCCTTCATTTATTTCAAACTTTCTTTCTTTCTGCTTGCATTTTATATCAATGTCTCACTGTTATTTGAATGCCTTCTTCCTTTTGACCTGTCCTATTTGGAGTCTTTCCATTTGCGGTGGGCAAACCCCTCTCTCATTCTCTCTAAACATTTTTTCCAGGAAGCCTTTCTTAAGTGACCACTGCAAGATGATGACATCACCTCAAAGTCATGCTAACGCTTCTTGATCAGGACACTCAGGAGAATGAAGACAATAGGGGTGGTCATTGAACAAAAGTTTTCTTTTGCCAAAAATGAGGTTTTAACATTTGTTTTCATTCTGCATAGGAATAAACTAGACCTTAAAACTGTCAGTGAGAGATGAGCCCCCAGCCCTGAATAGCCAATAGCTCAGTACTAAGGGCACTCACCTGATTCAGATTAGGGATGTTAAAAATAATTTAATACAGTAACCATGTATCCACTTAAAATCGTAGCAGTTTCGTGGTTGCATGGGCTGCGGGCTTTAGCTTGATACTGCAGAGTCCACAGCAAAGAGTCCCTGGGAGCAGCACTGACAACCCTTGCCCACCCAAATCCCAGGGAGCAAGGCTTTGCTGTCCTGCTGCAGTGAATCCACCTCCTCAGGAGTTTGAGTAGGAATAAGAGATCCTCCGGAATAGGGCTTTATTTTAAAGTCTAGATGCTTTTTTTCCGGCTTTTCCCCAAGCCGGAAAAAAAGCGGCAAACATGTTTATTTAAATCCGCGGGGGATATTTAAATCTCCTGCGGATTTCCCTATTCCCACTTTCAAAATTAGCATGCCCCTTCTGAAAAAGGGGCCAGTGTAGACGTAGCCATCCTGTCTAAATACGTATGTCATTCATTTGTATTAAGTCATGAGATTTTTCTGTATGATTGTTTCTGACATGTATTGTAAGTCTGAGAATCTCTACTGCCAGATAGACGTTAACTGCCCATTAATCAACTCTATAGCTCAGCTGCACAAGAACACATAATGGGGATTTAGCACTTTGGATAGAACAATGCTGGGCAGGCTTGGGCCACAGAGCAAGAGAGGTTCTGGGCTGATACCTGCCAGGCTGCAGGCCTGATACAAGGACCAGGAGGGTGCAAGGGTCATGAGGATTGCGAGCTGTTAAGGAAGAATGAAGTAGGGTAGGACAAAACTGCTGCCAAAGTCTCTAGGCCAGGACCCAGAGTGGTGGGTGTGGATTGGGTCTTCCCTTGCCCTGCACCTCGCCACACCGAAGAGTGTTTTTTATAGACTGTGGCTTGCCCCTGAGGCTTTGGGACTACAGTTGACCACAGTGGCAGGTATAGAACTGAGGACTCCTGATATTTCCCAGAAGGGGGCCAAAAGACCAGACTAGTGGGCACTACCACAAGGCAGTATCCTGAAGAGGACACCATGGTCCTGGGAATGACACAGGTCCAGAGCTAGAGGGTGGAGAGAGTGCAGAGCAACAACGGGTGAGACACTGGCCAGAAGGGGATATCCTGCAGAGGACTGAGCTAATTCCTGAGGTGACTGGCAGAAGACACCGCAGAGGTGAGTTGAACCTTGTTACAGTAATCAACTTCTACTGCTCAGGCTTCTAGCCAGGGCAAGAGGGTACAGTTCTTGGATGTAAGGCTGGGGAGGAATCGTCTTCTGATTAATGAGAGTCTTTGGATGCCTTCATGCAATATAGCTGGGTGTTGTGCTCCAAGTGCTGTTCTGTTGAAGGATAACAATGATTGGAGGGATTTGCTGCTTGTACTAGCAAAGCATTGAGAGAAACAGCCCAAGCTGGAGAGTTAAGAGGGCACAGAAGTTTCCCATTTCCAAATTGCACCCTATAGACCAGGGCTACTCAACTTTGGAGGCCCCGGAGCCACAATGATACTCACAGCACATGCCAAGGGCCAAAACTTAAATGCAAATATATATATATGCAAATAGTTTCTTTCACACTGACGTGCATGAATACAAAAATTAGGGCAAGACTATACAACACTCAGGCCCCATTTAAGTCAGTTCTGCTGATATAAATAAAATTCAATACAGGCAGTCCCCAACTTACGTGGATCCGACTTATGTCGGATCCGCACTTACGAACAGGGCTTTTCTCGCCCCGGTGCTCATGGGTGGCGGGTCGCCACCCGTGTCCTCCGGGGCGATAAAAGCTTCTCCCAGTCTCCCTGGTCTGCTGGGGGGGTCCAGCAAAGCCACTGGACCCCCCCCCCCCCAGCAGACCAGGGGGACAGGAGCAAAGCCGCCCAGGCGGCAGGGGTCCCGCCGCCTGGGCGGCTTTGCTCGGGTCTCCCTGGTCTGCTGGGGGGGGGGAGGGGGTGCAGCTAGTGCACCCTCCCCCCAGCAGACCAGGCTTTTGTTGCAGGACGCCTCGGGTAGAGCAGCTGGGGTGCTGCAGTGTTGGTCCTGTGGGAACCTACCAGGCAGCGCCCCAGCTGTTCTGTCCCAGGCTCCAGATTCAGCAGCTGTTGAAACTGATCAGGCTGATTCCAGGAATCTGGGGGCAGAGCAACTCTGCCTCCGGCTTCCTGTAGTCAGCCCCTGGTCAGTTTCAATGGCAGCAGCTGAATCTGGAGCCAGTTCCGACTTACATACAAATTCAATTTAAGAACAAACCTATAGTCCCTATCTTGTACATAACCCGGGGAATGCCTGTATTTACCCGATTTCTGTCCGTATGACAACACTTTTAATGAACAATGACAGTCCAGGAATTTAACTACTAAAATGCATATCAACAGAAGACCATTATATTGACTTGCCATTGGAGGCCATGTTCAAAGGATCCCACAGGTGGGATACATGTTGAACTCTGCTTAAACCCAAACTGCACCATGGGCCACAAACAAACGGGCTGCAGACCACATTTTGAGTAGCCCTGCTATAGATCCTGTCACACTTTTATTCTCTTAAAACAATTTCACAGCAGCTCTGTACATGAAAGTAAAGTTAGGAACAGAAGTTAAATAACTTCTGTATGGCAGGAGTGGAACCAACTGGTCCTCAGAAACTGACTCACAAACCTTTATTCTAACCATCAACATGCTTGTTCTCTACATGTAATATCCTGCAGTTAAAAAAAAAAAACAAGCAAGTTTTGTTTCTAGATATTTATCTGCTGGAAAGGTATTAAAGTTTTCCAAAAAGTCAGACATAAGATCAGCATTCTACACTGATTACTGATGGCCATTGTGAGTGCCAGATGTTACAATGGGTAAACTATAAACATTTGTAAAGGAAGCCTATTATTACCACTAGCAACAAGACTGAGATGATTTGTCCTTGTGGAGAAGGCAATGTATTGTAAACAATAGTAATGATGGGAAACAAATCAAGTAAGAAATTGAAAGAAAACAACTCTCTTGGAATTAAATATGTAAGTGGGTAAAAAGAAAACATTTATAGTAAACCTTCTATTTCCTTTAAGTGAAACTTACATGGGAAACTTTAAAGGTAAATGGAATTTCTGGAATAATTTATGGGCAGTAGGAAAATACACTCTGATGCATCAACTTCATGACATACTGAGAATACCCTTTTGTTATTGCTTATTAAAAAGTTAGAAAGAGAGAAGAATATACAGTGAGTCAGATAGTAGAACAAAATAAGATTTACAAGTAATCATTGTCAGCTAATGCACTTTTGATGATATATATCAATAGAGATTAATTACTTCCATACCATAAGGGGAAAAAAAAGACTTTAGTAATTACACTGAAAGTTAAGCAAATCCATCTTAAATTATAATTACCAGAGGCATCACAGACAATATTTTAGATAATCAGAGGTCAAGAAATAATACTGCATAAACACTGCTTTCTCTGAAAGTGAAGAATTCAAAGGACATACATGGTTTTGAACACTAGCCACATTTTTTAAATTTCTAAGAAGAAAAAATCTTCAATTACAAATCACTTTCTATCCTTACTATAAAGCTGCAAACCTTATTTTTAAATTGTATTAGCTAATGGTGAACTCACTCCTTTTTATATTCTAAAAGGAAACTATTCTAAAATGGAGTTACATTTCAGACTTTGTAACAGTAACGTAAGAATGAAACACAGGATGCTGAGGTTCCCTTAAAACCAGGCAATATAAATACTAATATTCAGAGTTAAGGTTACACTTAAAAGAAATACAAACATGTTAAGCTTAGAAATGCACAAAAAAAAAAAGGCATCCAAATAGCTGTTTGGTGACACTGATGTTCACATGGAGGCTAGAAATCCATTTCACACTTCTACACTTTCTGCAGAGTTTGATGTTTATCATGAAATCCTGCCACCACCACCCTCAGGGCTTGTCTAGACTACGCTGAAGTTTTGAAAGAGGATATGCAAATTCTGCGTGAATTTGCATATCTTCTTCTGATCTCACTTTCAAAAGTGTAAACCTCATTTTTTGAGAATGAGCGGCTTTTCAAAAAAAGGGGGAGGGGGAGTTGCCAAAAAAACCCATGTCCCGACCACTTTTACTTTCGAAAGCTCCACTTTCGAAAGTGAAATTGAAAGAAGATATGCAAATTCCCACAGAGAGGGGCTGGGTTCAAGGTAATGTACTAAAATTCCTCAAGGGACATACCTAATGAGCAATGATATAATACTCCATTACCAGGAGTCCTACAATGATCAAATCTCTCACTGGTCCTTTTCAACATGTACATGCAGCCACTAGGTGAACTGATCAGACAACATAACCTCAAAAAGCCGGCAATATTCACACAATAGTTCTATATAACACTACTTACCATCACTATTGTTAATATGGTCAAGTACTTTCAAAATATCAGGTCATGAATGAAAAGCACATGGATGAGGCCGAAGCTGAATTTAAGGGAGAAGTAATACTGGTAGGCAAAGGAAAACATTCTGAAAAGCTGGCAGGCTATTGTGCAGTCACCATTGATGGAAGGTTTACAATCATAATTGGTTAATTTAGTCTGTAGTTTAGCAGTAATCTTGTATCCATTGTTGATGTTAAGCTCTCACATAGCAGCTTCAATGAGCAAAGCTTTTTATCATCCCTGGTTAGCTAGGGAACTCCATTTCATCTTGGTGGATTACCTCAGTTGTTCAACTCTCAGCTGGCCTATAACAACAAGATACACTGGAACATAAAGCCATCAGCAATAGGGAAACACCAAATAGTCCAGAATGCTACAGCCACTCTCCTCAGCAAAATAGGTTTCCATGAGCATATCAAACCTGGCCTCTTCTTTCAGTGCATCCTTCACTCTAATTATTGTTTAGAATTTCAAATTAAGTTCAAGACCTTGGTCCTTATTTTCAAAAGGCTCCATGACTTGAGTCCAGGGTATCTAAAAAACATGTAAAACTTGGGGATGAACATCAGGGTGGACAACTACACTGTGGCACAGCAGAATTCTCTACAATAAGGGTAAAGCTTGTCTATATAGGAGACGTAACTTTCTCGGGACCGGTACAAGATGTGGAACAAATTCTCTCAGAAACTAAGAATGATAACAAACCTCATCACCTTCCACTCCAACTTCAAGGTACATTTCTTTGACTTTGCTTTTTCAAACAAATATGTAGCACCATGTATAATTTAAAACTACACCCTTTCCCCAAAACCATAAAATAGAAAAAAAATCAAAATTACAACAAAAGACATTTCATTGCATACGCTTCTCTTTCTAGGATGAGAGAACAAACACCACATGAGAATGTGCTCCGATACTATGCTGAAGAACATGGTATACGGACATGTAACTAAGCCCTGTAGTGATGCCAAACAATAACTATATGATTTTAACAAAACTCAGTCTTTGTGGCCCAAAGTTATACTGATTTTTAAAGACAATACTTTTTCATACTTGGTATGGCTACAAGGTAGTTTTTAGGATGCTATGTGAATAACATGTGAATTTCTTTTAAGTTTAAACTTAAATCTAATGTTTTTAGCCTTTCACATGGAGTAAAGTTGATTAATATATTGTAGTAACAAACGGTGTGTCTAGACTACAGGGTTTTGTTGACAAAAGTCCACTTTTGTCAACAAAACTATACCTGCATCTACACTACCACCGAGTTCTGTCGACATAACGTTCACAGAACATGGCAGTTTTGTCGACGGCGGTAAACCTCCTTCTACGAGGCATAACGCCTTTTGTCGATAGAGTTCTGTCGACAGAAGGCATTATTTCATCTACACTGTCCTTTGCATCTACACTCTTATCTCGACAAAGCAGCTTGCTTTGTTGATAGAACTGGATGTAGTCTAGACACTCTTTGTCGACAGAAGCTTTGTTGACGGTATCTGTTGAGAAAGCCTCTGTCGACAAAAGCCTGTAGTCTAGATATACCCTTAATCTAGTTTTTGTCTGTGGATTTCCTTATTATCAGTGTTAAAATATTTGTGAGTATATAGATGAAGAAACTAAAGAGAATGCTATTATATTTCCAAAGAGTATCAACTGTGATACAGCAGTGCCAGAGAGCAGAAGAATGGGAGAGGGTGTTTATAGATGTACTGCTGAAAGATTAGAGAACTGGAGGAGAAGAAACCTTACCAGAGCAGAGAGTCCCTCCTCCAGTATCAAGGATTGAGTGTAATCCTACCTGGGTGAAGAGAGGTGGGGAAAAAGTTAAAGAAACTCCCACAGATTGAGGCTCAGACCTAGATCCTTTCCCCACTTCTCTCTTTCCCACCAGAGTTCACAAGGTCAATGAATAGAGGCAAGGGAAGGCCCACTGACCACCAAGGGGAAGTAATTATAGCTATTTACCACACAACTTTAGGTCATTAAAAATACTTTTTACTTTGAATGGGAGATTCAACTAATACACCAGATCAGGAGGGAAAAAAACAGTTATGATTTGGTCCCTTAATATTGCCAACAATTCAATGATTCAGAGGTTAGACAGACGGGTGATATGGGGTAGGAGACAGGAAGAACATAATTCCTCAAGAGACAATGTCTCAGTTCTTTAAGAAGTCTTCCAGCACTTCTTGCTCAGTTACCCTGGCAACACACAGTGGAGCCAATTCACTAGTATTATTAGGAGCCTTTCAAGCACTGATGTTGAAGCTATCATACAGTCCCAAAATCATTAAAGAGAAGTGATAGCAGGGCCAAGGATTCAACACATGAGAACTCCTGCTGACACATGTCTTAAGATCCCTCATATCAATAAGCAGGACAATGTAGCACTTTAAAGACTAACAAGATGGTTTATTAGATGATGAGCTTTCGTGGGCCAGACCCACTTCTTCAGATCAAATAGTGGAAGAAAGTAGTCACAACCATATATACCAAAGGATACAATTTAAAAAAATGAACAAATATGAAAAGGACAAATCACATTGCAGAACAGAAGGAGGATGCGGGGGGGTGGGAAGGGGGAGGAAGGAAGGTAAGTGTCTGTGAATTGCTGATATTAAAGGTAGGGAGAGTGGGATGTTTGTGAGTTAATGGTATTACAGGTGATAATTGGGGAAACTGTCTTGATAATGGGTGAGAAAGTTCAAAGACTTGTTAAGTCCTTGTCCGTAAGTGTCGAATTTTAACATGAATGACAGTTCAGAGGATTCCCTTTCAAGTGCAGATGTAAAAGGTCTTTGTAGCAGAATGCAGGTGGCTAAGTCATTTAGAGAGTGTCCTTTCTGGTTAAAGTGGCAAGAAACTGTTTTCTCTTTGTGATCTTGTCTAATATCTGTTTTGTGGGCATTAATCCTTTGGCGAAGTGTCTGAGATGTTTGTCCAATGTACATAGCAGACGGACACTTTCGGCACATGATAGCGTAGATTATATTTCTGGATGCGCAGGAATATGTGTTCTTGATCTTATAAAGTCTTTAAAGTGCTACATTGTCCTGCATTTTGCTTCAACTACCCCAGACTAACACGGCTACATTTCTATCATCATATCAATAAGTCACTACAAATAACAGTACTGATGCATATAAATTAGTTCTAGAGGAAAGCTGATTGGCTTAGTCACCTCAGATGTCAATTCTTTCACTTAAAAGTTATCTGAGTTGTTTACTAAGGCTGCTTGTACTATAAACAAATTATTTAAAAAATCTACAATCATTAATAGTTTAATTACAATATAATTTTCTCAAATATAATGTATGAAAAAGATGCCAACTAATTTTAACTAGAAGGATAGTTTGAAGTGCCTGAATTATTTCTTTACTGCTGTCATTTTGGCCAAGAAAAGACATGGAAGCTAAGTTTTGAAGAATCTAGGTTTTAATTTTAATTCAAAGATTTAGAACTTTTTCAGAAAATATACTCTGTACTCAAAGTGTAATTACTATACATTTTGGAAAAGGAGATGCTGTGTTATTTACATAAAACAAAGAGCCTGAATTCCTGACTGAAGTGCACAACTGAGCTTAACCTTAACTATGGAGTTACGAGTAGTCCTGTGACATCTTACAAACTAATACTAATATATATAGAACCACAAGCTTTTGTGAGCAAAACCTACTTCTTCAGATGAGCTGAACTGGAAATGACAGGAACCCAGAATTTATAATAGAAAAAAAAGGGGTGAGGCAGGTACCTCTCAATAAACATACCAGTGCTAATGAGGCTTATTGAGTGGGCTGGAAGTGTCCCACACTTAGCTTTTGATGTAAACGAGGTGTTAAATGCATGGGAGGCTGGCAATGTTAGGGTGCATCTACACTGCACACATGGGCGGCAGGTTTGTATAATTTTTGGTGGTGCCCCATTAGCCACACCCCTGACTGCTGTTAACCACGCCCTGACCCCCATTAGCCACACCCCCTGACCGCTCTTAACCATGCCCCTGATCCCCATTGGCCACAACCCCTGACCCCCCATTAGCCAGGTCTCTAGAGGTAACACGCTTGGGGCAAGATGGACACAGGACCAGAAGTAAAAGGTGTCATGTGACCCCTCTTGAAGGACTTTTCCCACCATCCTCCTACCAACAGGGATTAGTCTGGCCGCCACCAAACCCCCTTCATGCAACTATCCAGCAATTGCAATAACCCAATGTATGTGACATTAACTCAGGGGCAGAGAGGCTGGGAGAAGTGTTCCCTCTAAGGCTATGTCTACATTCATGGCTTCTTGCACAAGTACAGCCATTTTTGCACAAGAACCCGCAGAGCATCCACATTGCCCTTCCTTGCTCAAGGAAATTTACAGTATGGCATGGTAAGAGAGGGCGTCTTGCACAAGAGGTATGCTCTTTTCTAAAAGGTGTAAGCTCTTGCGCAAGAGGGCAGCGTGGACGCTTAGCAGGGATTTCTTGCACAAGAAATGGCTAAAATGGCCATCGGAGCTTTCTTGCGCTAGACAGCATCCACGCTGCCATGGATGCTCTTGCACAAAAGTACAGCTCGCACATGGCAGTGTGGACGTGTTCTTGCGCAAGACCTCTTGTCTTGCACAAGAAGCCGCCAGTGTAGACATAGCCTCAGAGTTTCCTCTCATGAGCAGAATGAATTTTGGATTGTGCACCAGTACTGAGTTCATGTGCCTTGTTTGGATGTGCCACCATGGCACCCAAGTTATTAATAAATATCTTATAAACTTCTACCTTTTCTCTCTGCTGCCATGTGTCCTCCCCTTGCTCCATCAGCTCCCCTAGTACCTTCTGCCCCCCAACTCCACACCCTCCCCTGCTGTCCTGACTCCTGCCCTTCTCTGGGTATGTCTACACTACCCTCCTAGTTCGAACTAGGAGGGTAATGTAGGCATACCTCACTTGCAAATGAAGCCCAGGATTTGAATTTCCCGGGCTTCATTTGCATAAGCGGGGAGCCGCCATTTTTAAAACCCCGCTGGTTCGAACCCCGTGCAGCGCGGCTACACAGGGTACGAACTAGGTAGTTCGAACTAGGCTTCCTAGTTCGAACTACCATTACTCCTCATTCCACGAGGAGTAACGGTAGTTCGAACTAGGAAGCCTAGTTCGAACTACCTAGTTCGTGCCCCGTGTAGCCATGCTGCACGGGGTTCGAACCAGCGGGGTTTTAAAAATGGCGGCGCCCCGCTTATGCAAATGAATCCCGGGAAATTCAAATCCCGGGCTTCATTTGCAAGTGCGGTATGCCTACATTACCCCGCTAGTTCGAACTAGCGGGGTAGTGTAGACATACCCTCACTGCCCTCAGCCCTCCTGCCCCCCTCCACCAGTCATTCTCTCCTCCCTGTGCCCACTCCTCCAGTAGCCCTATTCTGATCATGTGAGCTACCCCTCTTCATCCCCTCTCCTAACAGCTCCCTCTATGCACCTGCCCTGCCCTGCCTCTCTCCTCTAATGCTGGTCCCTCCCCTGCAGGTGTCTGCCCTTCTGCTTCACCCCCAGAATCCCCTGGCACCTGCACTTTCCCTTACCCCTTCACCTTCCTGGTGCCTCCCCCTTCCATCACTACCCTGCCCCCTTTGCCCTCGTTTTCCCCGATGTCCCCCCCTCACCATCCTCTGCCCCCATTCCCCTCATGCCCGTGTCCTCACATATGACTTGTTCCATCTCCGCCTTCCTCATGCCCACCCCTCCTTTCAAACCTCCTCCCAGCACCTACCCCTCCTCCCTCTAGCTCCCAATGCCCTTACCCTCTCCCCTCCCAGCATCACTCTGTCCCCCTCCGACTGACACCTCCCCTCCTTCCCTTTTCCTCATTGTCTCCACTTCGGCCCTCATTGCACCCTGTTCCTTGGTGCCTTCCCCTTTTTTCTCCTCCCCTCAGCACAAGCCCGTTCCTCTACCACCCACCTTCTGCCCTCCAGTTTGCAGTGACCCCGGCTTAGGCTCCAGACCCCACCTTTCGAGGTGGGGAGCCCAGACCCAAGCTCCCCAGTCAGCTTAAAACTGACACTGTCTCCAGCCCCTCCTCTGGCCTTTGTCTCTTTTTTGGACAAGGAGGCCACCTGATCTCTTTTTGCTCCAACACCTTCAGTTAGTACCTTGCAGGAGAGGGGCCCAGGTCATCAGTTGCCAAGAGACAGAGTGTCAGCCATTCTCTGTGCAGAGGGCATCACACTGGCCCTCTAGGGCTCTACAACAATCAGACACCCTTATCCCTGCACCTAGATACTTAAGAAATGCATAAGGGAAGCTGAGGCACACACACAGTATTCATAAACCAGGTACCAAAAAATATCAAGTTCCTCTATGGCATTTCTAAACAGAGCTTGGTAGCAGTGTTAAAAGCCAACCACTACAGTGGAAATAAAAAGAAACATTATTACACTACTGACAACCAAGCAGTTTGACACTGTGTGTTCATAACTAACACACCAAGATTTGTTCAAAGCCTTCAGCCCCTCTCCAATTCCATCCTCCCCCCTCCAGAGGAAAGTCAAGGGAAATTTAACAGATGTAATCCTGGACTCTAAACCGCACAACTGAGAGGAAAGTGGAATTCCCATCCAAAGATCACCATGTACAGCAGCAACTGGGCATAGAGATGTGTGCTCATACTCAAGTGGAAGCCACACATACAGGATTGCCCTTATTCCTACAGTATTAAACAAACTTGTTTTAATTGTATTACTTCAGTATCAGTCCATATACATACACTGGGGTCAGTGCAAGATTTTTAGCCCCTTCCCCAGTCATCAACTGCCTTAAACAAGTATCCTGTTCAGATGTGATTCTGCACAAGAGCAATGCCATTGTTGATGTACCTTCTTGTTCATGTTACTGTGTTTGATAGGTATTTTTATGAACTGAAGACTAGGTATTTTCTCTAGAGACACTAACCAAAAATAAAGGACGAAAGAGGAGACTCCCCAAAAAGAATGTGTGTGTGTGCATATATAGAGCATAATGCCAGACAGCTGGCTTCTCTCTCTCCAGCAGCACCAAGAGCATTAAGGTTTTGGCAAGCTAGATAGTTCCTCCTGGCGCACACACACTGCAGCCCTACCTCTGCCATGTATCCCCCTACTTTCCCCCCATGCCCAGATTTCCCTCAGCCTGTAGTGAATACAAAACCTAGTGGGGTGACAGCCCTGCAACTATTACAACCCACCCTCTTACATCAACATCCCCACCCATCTCAATGTGGATTGCAACTGGGAGGGGAGATAATTCCTCAGGGAAGGAAGAATGCTGAGCAGGAGCAGCAATGAGGGGAAGGGGAGACTAACCTCTCTTGGGGAGATAGTCTTATCAGGAGATGAGAGGTGGCAGATAAACTAGAGCGGCTGGAAAATCGCTAGGGTCATGGCAGCCAGCAGCGAGTGATCAGTCTGCTCCCATATGCAGGTATGTGGCTGAGCAGGTCACACACAGAGAAGCTCGACCACCTGCCCCCAGGAGGCAAAGGAGCCTCCCAGCAGCACAGAGGCCAGCTGGCCCCACTCATCACAGCCTCCTGAGCGGTGGGGGCTGGGACATTCCAGGCAGAGCCAGTGGAGAGACCTTGTTCCATATTGGTGGAGCAGGACCCCCAGCTCTGAGTATTGCTGGAGCATGGGCACCATGAGCCCATATAACTCGTCACCTATGACTGCACAGTAATTTGAAATAAGATATGCAATTTGAGCTACACAAATTACTTATCTTATTTAAATGCTATTTCAAAATAGCTTATTTTGTCATTTGGCACTGTCCACACAGTGCCAAATTTTGAAAGAAAGTGCTATTCCAAAACATACTTTACTCCTCATAGAATGAGGTTTACAGGGACATTGGAATAGCGAGCCCAAAATAATGGGCTTGTTGTGAAGACCTGGGATAGCTATTTCAGGATACTCCATAAACATTCATGACCAGTGCCCCCATAAATTATAAGCCTCAATGTTCCCAATCTCATGATTTCAAAAATCATGAATCGGAGCTTAATAAAATAATACAATTAATAATAATAATAATAATAATAATAATAATAATAATAATAATAATAATAATAATAATAATATATTGTAAATGTTGTCTTGCCTTCTGACTCTTCAGGGTACACTCAAAACATGTTTTCAAACTTTTCTCTGGCACTCCAGGGGCCAAAAATCCTATCGTGCTCATTTTGTTATATAAAGGGAAAGCTCTGCTTTTCAATTATAAATATTCATTTTACTTCAGTTTGAGGCTTTAAGTAAAATACCAAATATCATGAAACAGATGAAACCATTGTGAGCGCTGTCAATACTGGTCCCTGTATCTTGGCATACAAACATTGATAAAACATTAATTTAATCCTGGTACATGTTAATAGTCTTGCAATGAGAGCGATGTATTAACAATATTGTTTCATCCAAAGCTGAAAATCAGTATATCTGGTGACATTTTCTGTAACAATTATCACATTACTGTAGACTTTGTTAAAGCTGCAGTGAGATTTATAAAAGATGCCCTAGTGGAGTCTGCATTATGTTAAATTCATCCAGGCCAAATATTGATTTGCACTTATGACCATGTTCCACTAATCTACCCTCCCAAATACATCAGAATAACACTGCAACACCAAACATAACCCCCCCAACACACCCCATAAACACAATTTAATAGAATATTTAAGGTAAGCCAGAGCCATGTAGATTAGTTTACTAGACATACCCAAATGAAGCGGCTACTTAAAAATTTCCACTTCATTTAAATTAAAATGGCTGCCGTACTGAGCTGATCAGCTGTTTGTTGGCTCAGCGCGCTAGTCTGGACACTTCGCGGTTGACATCAAAGGCATTTGTTGACTGTCCTGTTATGCCTCGTGGGATGAGGTTTACCAGGGTGGTCAACAAATGCCTTTGATGTCAACCATGGAGTGTCCAGACTAGCGTGCTGAGCCGACAAACAGCTGATCGGCTCAGCGCAGCAACCATTTTAATTTAAATGAAGCGGCGATTATTTAAATCGCCACTTCATTTGAGTATGTCTAGTAAACTAATCTACATGGCTCTGGTGACAGAGACATGTAGTCTGGACGTACCCACAATGTACATTTCTGCAGTTAAATGCTTTTTTCATCTAAAGACTTTTTTCAAACCAAGAATAATCGAATGTGTAATATTCTCCATACACCATTTTCATATGTGTGAGAAAAACCTAATTTCACTAACCACGATTTCCTAATGTGCACATGTCAGACCCAAATTATATCTAATTGTTTAGATTCTTTTAAAGACCTATGCTGAACTGAAGTGTGGAAAAAGGTTACTCCTTCTTGCCAATATTGCAGCAGGAATTTTTTTTAACATGATGCTTAATACAAATATGCCATAATCACAATTACCACCTCTAGGAGCTACTATTATATTTAAAAATAACTTGATAAAAATGTTAACTTCCAAACCAATTCCCTCCAGATTTTCATTTTCAAAAGTTAATGGAAAATCTCTGTTTTCTCTCTTTTTTTTAATCCAGTGCCATAATATGGTGTTTGCAGATAAACAAAAGCCAACATGCAACCTATAAAAATGTTTAGTCCAAGATCCTGACTGAGCTATCTTGTCAACATAAGCAGAGTTCTGTGTACATGTAGATTCTACTTCTGAGGTCTGACTGATCAGATCAGATTCCTGGATCAGTGACTTAGAGAAGATACGATAAAAAGGGCTGTGAACCCACTTACAGAAATAAAGTGCATGTTTGTGCTGATTAGTAAATGTACTCATTTTCAAGCCGGTAAGTTATTTTCAAGATTAATTTTTCCTATATACTGTTGGTTTGGGGGGAACTTGGGAGTGGAAAAATGAGAGGGAGAGTGAAAGAAATAGATATTTCAGAAGGTCTCTCAGAAAAAGTGTTTTCTGCACATCATATATCTAGGCACTGGGCAGCCTTTGTTCACTAATCTACTAAACTGCAGCCAGGAGACCAGTAGCAAAATTAGAATCACACCTGTTCAGGTACCAAGTTGCAAGTAGCTAGCAAATAGAGTCTGGGACAAACCGGGGTTGAAAGCCAGAATCTAGAGTCCAAAGCAAAACAAGGTCTGAAGCAGAAGCAATCAGTCAGCCTGCATTCCTGTCAGACAGCTTCCCAGGATGACTTTCTGGTTGATACACCAGCATAAGTCAGACATTGAACTGTGAGGGGCTGAGCGGCACTGGCTGCAGAGTAAAATGTATGTTTCAGTATCTAGGATAATCTCTATTATAAACAGAGTCTGACTGACAAAGTTTAGAGGTCATACTTTTTTTTTAGCGTCTTGATATTTATGACACAACACAAACGTTTTCGTTATACCTCATATAAAGGCATGTTAGAAGATACAAGCCTAACGATGATTAAGAAAAATTATCTTATTAAATCAGGATTTCAACTTGTAACAAGAACATTACATCTTTGCCCAGAGCTGGTGCAAAGATGAGCCCATAAAATATGTGTATCGTGCTAAATGATACACTTTTACAATAGCTGATAAGAAGAAACTGTTGCTGCTTTATATGTTTATATTATTACAATGCAAAACATCACCTTGCTGTTTTTACTGTAAAAAAATTTGTTAGAAATCCTTTGGTGGCTCACATCATGGGACAACTAATACTTAAGATTGTTGTGTGTAATATCCTTGATGTGAAGCAAAAAAATGCTTTTATAGAAGAGGCTTTTTTGTCAATTGACATGGTAAAGGTAGACTCCACAATTACCATATAAAGTTAGATTTTAAAACAATGTTTCATCCTAAGACAGTCCTTATCAGTCTCATACAGACATTATTTTATGACCTTCAAATGCATTCACAAAAAGGAAAGCTCTTTGGTGTGGATTGACAGATAGTACTAATCAAACTTCACTTTGTACAAATACTTGAAAGATTAAATGTGCTATGCAGAGGAAATGTACTGTTCCCCACAAGTTTCTGGCATGCTTTTTAGGGTTTGAGAATCTGCCTCAGTAAAAAAGATTTTCCAGGCACTGTAAAAAGCTCTATATTTGCCAGTAGGGATGCATAGGTGAATATCCCATGTATATTTTTTATTCCTAAGAGAAATGCATTTAAGTCTAAGGAGGCCAACAGAGGCTGCTCCTTATTGACACATGCTATCAGTGCTTTTCTAATGTATGCTACCAGGGTCCTCATCTAAATACTAATTTGATCCCCTTAAATTTTGCCAAGAAAAACACCTTGCCCCTCCCTAAAAAACATTTCAAGGTTGTTTAACCCCAACAGATATTTTTCCCTATTACTTGCGCAAAGATTGAAGGAAATTGGTCTAAACATTTCACAATTGAAGCAATTGATACGTATTAGATTATTCAATGTGTTTAAGTCATTTTCTGGATGAAAATCTCATATTCAAGTCTCTTTGGGTATGTGTACACTGCCACCCTAGTTTGAACTAGGGTGGCTAATGTAGGCATTCGAACTTGCAAATGAAGCCCAGGATTTAAATATTTTTAAATGCCCGTAATTCGAACTACCTGCCCGCAGCTACTTGCGGCACGGACGAGCTCCTAATTTGAACTACCATTAAACCTCCTTGCAGGAATGGGTGGGTGGGGGGGGGGGGGGTAGACAAAAAAGCCTTGTAACTAAGGGTATGTCTACACTGCCACCCTAGTTCGAACTAGGGTGGCTAATGTAAGCATTCGAACTTGCAAATGAAGCCCAGGACAACTCGCATTTATTCAAAATGAGGGAATTTACATTGTGTTGATGGTCCAGATGTGTTAATATCTTCCTATTATCTTTGAATGCCTCCCCAAACCCCAGTTTTATCCATTTATTGTACAACCTAGGGAACTTGAAGTCAGATTTGTGTAAACAAATGGTTTGGGAGTTAGCCCTTCTCTAGTATCACCTCACAACAGGATTGCAGAGATATAAAAGCTGACCAACAGTTCTAAGTGTGTGTGTGTGTGTGTGTGTGTGTGAGATATATACACACATTCTTTACCATAATCTGTATACATCTAGGACTAGTCTATAGCACAATGATGTTGTATGCAATAAGTAGATTTAGAGGTTTATTTTTAATGTTTAAACCTTCTGTTCTAATCTTGGGGTTTGTCTGGACCTTGATTGTTACGCCCAGCAAGCTGAGTTTGCAGGAACTCTTATTTCCAGTGTGAGCTACCATTGCTATCCAATATGGCAATATGTAAAAATAAAGAAATGTAAAGTGATACAGGCTGAAGAGAGAAAGGAAACAGAATACCTTTGTCATCATAAATACAGTGAAATCTATCTCTCAATTCCAATAATTTCTTAACATACCGGAAGTCTAAATAATTCCATCTGTGAGGCCACTTATTGTACAGAATAGAAAAAAATTAAATACACTGAAATATAACTCCATCAGAGGATTATTGTTTCATTCTTTAAAAAAAAATTACTCTTGACTTTGCCTTGGCATTTGTATTCCACAAGTTCCTCAGTTTTGACTCTGCCTGTATGTAGCAATAGGAACCATTATTTTGTGGCAATGTTCAATTCTGTTAATATAATTTTATAGTCAATGATTTTTAATTACACTTATACTGATGTTTTATTCATTGTGATCCAATGTAAGAGTCTGGTTTCTTCAGCGAATGGCTTCCTAATGCTTAAAAACTAAAAATATATAAGCATTCTTCTGGGAACTGTGCTAAACTTTCCCCTTGGTTTGCAAATGAATGAATAGCTTACCTCTTAAGCTCCAACATAATAACTGTATTACATCTTCTAGAAAAAAATGTGTAGAAACCAAAGGGTTTCTTAGAATTGAAGGTTTGCTCTTTAAATGGAAAACATGAAAGATGGCAGGAAGAAGCATTAGCCAACTGTAATCTGTACCAAGGAAATGGAAAGGGAAAAAGACATTAAGCGAAGTTTACCTCATTCACTGCCACACGGTACTGCTGCTGCTGAAAACGAGGGGAGTTATCATTCCTATCCCTCACCACAATCCGTACTTCATGATAGATAACAGTGCCAACTTTTTTGTTAATGCACTGGACTTGAACCACAATGGATTGAATTGACATTGGTGGCTGTAAATGAGAAAACACATTTTTATAATACACAGAAAGGTGAAATATATTTTTAAAAGATTCAATTTTTTCACTGAAGTCAATGTTACATATGTTTACTATGGACAACTATGTTTTGTATCATATTTACTGTTTTACATTTCTGAATTAAAAAGTTTATCAGGGACAAAACAACCTAGACCTGTCTTTGCAACATTTGTTCTAAAGTAAGGCAGAACCAACACATGCCTCTCATACAGTTTTCCTTGAAGCTTGTCCTGTCTAATAGCATGTTGCTTAATATATCAAATATAGTATTTTTTCAAAATTTATTATCCATTGACACACTGAGAGGACAATAAAGTGACATCTTTGTACGAATATTTAAAATATTGCAAAAGAGATTTATACAATATATGCCATTACATTACAATTTCTAACCTGATTTTGAGTAACAGTGTTTGAATTGAAAGGTCACACTGTTTTTTGGGAACAGCATCAAGTGCATGAAGCCACCACTTACAGTTGCCAACTATTCATAATTTAAAAACTACCAGGTCACCTGTTAGGGTAGGCACTTCAGTGTCCACTTTCTTTTACAGCTGTAAGTAGCATTGATTGAATTTAGCCAGCAATATATTGTAGAAATAATGGATCACTACTCTAGACAACAATTCCCCATGGTTAATATAACACACCTTGTAATGTTACATTCAAATAGATTACCTTCTGCTATATAGGAAGGTCATAAATATGTTAGCAGCAAGCATGCTTGATAGATTAGTGAGCGTTTAGGGACTAGAAATGCTTATAAATATGTTTGAAAAAATCAAGGATTGTCAGAACTAAATCTTTAAATCAGTCAATCTAATTTATTTTTCTTTTGTTTTCTTAAATAGATTAATTCAAGTAAGTACTACAATGATCTATTTTACCAAATGCTCCAATAGTTACCAAAACTAACATCTGCAAATATTAGTTTTTCTTCTATACTAAATACACAAAATATAACAACAATATATGGGCATACTGCAGCTATTCAGCAGCATAACTAGTTGTTTACGTTATATTTTTACATGATTCAGAGCTCAAGGTACAGCTGTTTCTTATAGAGCAAGTTTATAGGAATGGTGTTTAAGAAAGGCATAATTTACTTGGTAAAATTAAACAGTTACTAAAGCTATATTATAATGTTACATTTATTCACATATTTGAAAAACCAAGAAAACTAATTCCACAAAAATTATTTGTGAAACTATGACATGAAAAATAATGAAAACATGGGCCTTAAGTATACAAGGGAAGATGTCTTTCTGCTGAATCTCATCTTTGGATTCCTACCAATCCCATGGGGCTAGCTCTCAGGTTATTCAGAGACAGCTCTATTTCCTGTGATTGCAGTTGTGCTCTGGTGAAGCACTGTACCTAACAGTTTTTAGATAAAGTAAAACAGAGTTATAAACTGACTGGTCATTCATACACCTCAAATGGAACTGTAAGAACACAGTCGGGCAGTAGCACAAATGAACAAAAAATAGAACACCATACATAGTACAGCACTGTATTTAAAAAGGAAAAAAAACTACTAAAAAGAGAGGTTTTTAAAATAAATTTGACAAGGTAAAGAAACTGTTGTTGTGCTGGTTTCATTTAAATAAAGATGGTTAAAACAGCATTTTTATTCTGCATGTTACTGCCAAAGCTATTTTAAATAAATATGCAGCTGTAAACTTCTGAAAGAATAGCCATAAAGTTTCATTCTGAGTTACAAATACTTCGAAACTATAAACAACCTCCATTTTTAAGGTGTTCATAATGCTGAAGTTCTACCATATAAGCAGAGCATGGGAGGATAAAATACAGCCCAGGAGTTCACCCAACATTGCTATCCTGCCAGCCCAGCTGATTAGCAGAACAGGCATACTTAGGACAGGACAATGCAGCACTTTAAATAATAACAAGATGGTTTATTAGGTGATGAGCTTTCATTAGTCAGTCTTTAAAGTTATGTATAGTCCTGTCTTTTGTTTCAGCAAGTTCAGACTAACATGGCTACATCTCTATTACTATGCATACTTAGAGCTGTCAGCTGTCCCTCCCCTCACATTGCTCTGTCCTGCAGCTGAGCTACTCCCAGAACTCTCCTGCTAGCTTTGTTCAAAGCAGGGTAGGCAGGAGGGGAGTGCTGAAGTTAGGGTACCCCTTTGTCCCTGTGCCCCATCTCTGCAGAGCAGGGATTAGGGAGAGGGACACACAGAGCAGAGCTCCTCTTGTCTGAAGTATGGATGGTGAGTGACTGAGATAAGTTCTTGTGTTACGAGCAGCCATCTCTCTATCTCTTTCATTTTCCCCCACATATACCCCATGACTGAAGAGCAGGAGGGGGGCAGACAAAGGGGCAGGACAGCTTTCTATGTCTTAAAGAGATAGCACCTGCTGTCTCTCTGAAACGTGCCTAGCAGCAGCGAGCTCACACATCTAAATCTCTGTTTCTCACACACAGAGTCACTGTCGCACACTCAGTCTCTGGGCTACACACAAACACAATCTGTGTCACAAAGTGTCTCTCTCTATCCTCCAATCCCCACCCTTTCAGCGACCCAGAGCTGGCCTGTGATGATTTACCAAAATTTGTGGAGTGCTCCCCCACCCCATGAAAATTATTGCCCACCCCTGAGCTGGGCACTATTCATTCTCACAAATTCCATCCTGTGAACAAAGATCAGCTTCTCCCCTTCAAAATAATAAAACTTAGAAACAAGCTAAATCCAAACTTTGTAAGCTAGGGTATGTCTACACTACCCCGCTAGTTCGAACTAGCGGGGTAATGTAGGCATACTGCACTTGCAAATGAAGCCCGGGATTTGAATTTCCCGGGCTTCATTTGCATAAGCGGGGAGCCGCCGTTTTTAAATCCCCGCTGGTTCGAACCCCGTGCAGCGCAGCTACATATTTTCAACACAAACTAGGGCTCCATCAGATCAGAGGTCACCCAAAACTGACTTTGTGACTGAGAGCTCCTGATATTTAAAGAGAGTTTAAGATATTGGAGTGTTTAGAAAGGTATAGCACAGTTTCTGTGTGCTTGAGGGAAGAATTTATTTTGGCTCACTTTGTAGATGTATGGTCTGTGAACCAGAAACTGATATCTGAACTGTAGTAATAAGCATAACATTTGATCTCAGAATAAGTTTCAATGGACAATCATTTGTGTATTAGTCAGACACAGGTAAAACAAAAGAGAGAAAAAGAGAACAGCTGTCTCCAGGTTCATGACGTGAAAATGTAGAAAAATCTGGATAAAAAAGTAGTAAATTGAGGTGAAATGGATAGATAGGGGATGGAAAAATGGAAAGGATATCAGTAGGATTTTATTAATTTACTGCAAGAATAAAGTTGCACTTTTAAAGAACAGTGGAACTTCAAATTCTGCTGGATTCTCAAGACTCCTATACTCATCTGAGTTTCAAGTTCAAATAAACTCCCAAAATTCAAAGTTGAACTCCATTGAAAATAACAAGTTTCATACAGTTTTAAATTGGAATATCATTAAAGGTCTATAAAAGCGACGAGAAGTCCTGTGGCACCTTATAGACTAACAGAATTATAGTAGCATAAGATTTCTTGGGCAAAGACCCACTTCATCAGATGCATGTTAAAGGTCTAATATTTTTCTAGATTTTGTATGGTTTCAGGCTTTAAAATGAAGGATTTGCATGACTCCAGTTTTGAATATTTAATAAAACTGAATGAGCTTATTCAATAAAAACTTTTACATTAAATAAATAGAGGAGAGTTTCTTCAAAATTCCATGGATTCTACAGGTATATGTGTTTCTCAAGAGTAGTAGTTTGGTGAGACTTTTGATGTATGCAAGACCAAAGTTTTTCCCTTGGGATTTTTACATTTCCTTTAGATTTGAATTACATGAACTCTCAAACTGAGGACACATGTATTCTCAAAATAGTTCTATTCCCACTCAAAAGATATTTGTGAGGCAAGCATGAGGAATTTTATGCCACACTCACACTTTTGGATTTGTCCGCTACTAATATAATTAACTGTAAACAAGTAACGGCACATAAATCATAAACATAGAATGTTCTGGAAATATAAAAAATACATAATGTATAAAAGCCTAAAGTAAATGCATATTCACTTCCCATGTAGTGACCTGTATGTTTTTCTTTCTTAAGAAAGTTGCCATGGTAGAGCATTAATGAATAATTAGCACTATAAGCCGCTTCCACTTGCAATCAAGACACCGTTAAAGAATACAGAACAGCAATCAGGTCAGAAACTAGACATCCTACACTTTAAATTAATATTTGTGTGCTGTTCTTAGTGTCCAAATTCACCCTTTCCAAATTCACCCAATTTCCAGAGTAGGTAATTTTGGGTCATTTAAACAGGAACAAAAAGTAAGTTAGGTATGCTCCTGTGTCTTCCTTCTTCCTATGGTTTATCCCTGGCCCTAGTTAGAGTTAACAGAACTCACTTAGGGTGCATCTAGACTACAGGATTTTTTCAGAAAAAAGGCTGCTTTTCTGAAAAAAACTTCACTTATGTCCGCACTGCTATTGCGTTCTTCTGAAAGAAAAATCAAAAGAACGCAGGGGTTTTTCCGACATTGGTAAACCTTATTCTACAAGGAAGAACACCTTTTCCAAAAGAGCTCTTTTGGGAAAAGGCATGTGTGGATGAGGAAGAGAGAGCTTTTTCGAAAAAAGAGGCCTCCAGGAAAAAGCACAGATGCCCTGGTGGCCATTCTGTCCATAGTAGTCACAGCTTAAATGTGAGAGAGCATCCATTCAGTGTTGATGCTATCTTTCAAAAAAAGCAGATCACTTTTTGATGTGCTTTTGCTGTGTGGAAGTTCTCTTCACAGAAAAAGCTTTTCCAAAAGAAGCTTGCAGTCTAGCCTTCACCTTATTGTGGTGAGTCAGGAGGAAGAGTTCTGCACATCTATGCTGGGATCTAGAATGTCAGGTACTATTACAATCCCTCATTTTACTGTCCAAAAACTGAGTACAGATGAAGCACAGTGGATGCTGCAAGGCCTGTTTAACATACTTCTGGGTATGTCTACACTACAGCGCTAATTCGAACTAACTTAGTTCGAATTAGTTAATTCGAACTAACCTAATTCGAACTAACGCGTCTAGAACTAAAAACTAGTTCGAATTAGTGTTTTGCTAATTCGAACTAGCAAGTCCACATTGAGTGGACCCTGAACAGGGCTTAAGGATGGCCGGAAGCAGTGCCGGCAGGGCATCAGAGGAGGACTTAGAGCGTGGAGATGCTGTCTCAGGCTAGCCGAGGGCTGCGCTTAAAGGGTCCCAACTCCCACCCCGGACAGACAGTTCTCAGGGGTGCCCCGCTTGAAAACCAGTCCTGGCTTGGATTGTCCAGAGTGCCCACACTGGGCACATCACAGCACTCGGCCATCAGCCCGGCTGCACTTGCCGCAGGCTGCCATCTGGGGAGAGGGGGCAATCGGGGGGCTGCAGGAGAGCTTCCACCCCCAGAAGCCCGCAGAGCCAGCCCAGTCCTCCCCATCGGGGGCTCGTACCCCATTCCTCCCTCACCTCCTTCCACTTACCCTTCCCTAGCCCCCCTTCTTATTGATGTACAAAATAAAGATAACGTTTCTTCCAACATTGACTCTGTCTTTATTGAACAAAACTGGGGGAGACTGGGAAAAGGAGGTGGGAGAGGGGAAGAGAAAGGCTGGGAGAGGGGAGGGCAACTAACATGATCAGGGGTTGGGAACAGGTCCCAGATGAAGAGAGGCTACAGAGACTGGGACTGTTCAGCTTAGAAAAGAGGAGATGGAGCGGGGACAGGATAGAGGTCTCTAAAAGCAGGGGTTGGGTGGAGAGGGTGCATTCATAAAAGTTCTTCCTGGGTTCCCATAAAGAAGGACTAGAGGACACCAAAGGAAAGGAATGGGTAGCAGGCTTGAAACTAGTAAGAGAAAGTTGTTGTTCTTCAGAAAGCAAATAGTTAACCTGTGGAACTCCTTGCTGCAGGAGGCTGTGAAGGCTACAACTAGAACAGAGTTTAAAGGGAAGTGAGATCAAGTCATGGAGGTTGGGTCCATGGAGTAGTCTTAGCCAGGGGGTAGGAGTGGTGTCCCTGCCCAAAGTTTGTGGAAGGCTGGAGAGGGATGGCACGAGACAAATGGCTTGGTCACTGTCTTCGGTCCATCCCCTCCAGGGTCCCTAGGGTTGGCCGCTGTCGGCAGACAGGCTACTGGGCTAGATGGACCTTTGGTCTGACCCAGGACGGCCATTGTAAGCTCAGGGCTCAGGGTCGGGGGTCTCAGTGGACCCCCTTGATTTTCATGCACACCTGCTCCTGGGTGGCCAGGCTGGCAGCTCTCCTGCCCTAGACGGCCACTTTCCTGTGCCTAGTGCGGAGATCGTGGACAAGGTCCACGATGTCCGCATTAGCCCAGGCGGGTGCCTGCCTCTTGCGGTCCAGGGCAAGCTCCCGGGAGCCGCCAGCCTGGTCCCGGGAAGAGGGGGTGGGCTGGGGGACATCGGGTGGGTGGCTCTGTGCCGTGCCAGGTGCAGGGTCTGCTGGCTGGGTGCTGGCAGGCTTGCACCTGGCACGGGCACCATAGCCAGCCCGTGCCCCTTTAAGGGGTCCGGGGCCGGGAGTGGGGCATAGAGTTTCCCTGGTGTTGGCCAGAGTGGCCACCAGGGAAACCTGGGGAGGGCTAGCCTCCCACTAGTTTGAATTAAGGGGCTACACACCCCTTAATTCGAACTAGTAAGTTCGAACTAGGCTTAATCCTCGTAAAATGAGGTTTTCCTAGTTCGAACTAAGCGCTCCGCTTGTTCGATTCAAATTCGAACTAGTGGAGCGCTAGTGTAGCGGCTATGAATGTTAGTTCGAACTAACGTCCGTTAGTTCGAACTAACATTGTAGTGTAGACATACCCTCTTTGTGCAATGAGATTATTTAAGAGGGGCTTAAGTTTCTCTGTTTGGAAGTTCACTGTACCCTTTCTGCTGTGCTTTTCTTTGTGACTTTGCTATTTATGTACAGATACTTTGACAACATGGTGGGTACATTTTTCAAATAAAAAATTACAAAATAATGAAATTGAATTCAATTAGACAAATTTATTTATGTGAATTAAAACAGGAATAATTTAAATAAAACTAATAGCATTTCTCTATTACAATACTCCACTTACTTAATGCATTTATTTCACTATATACAATTAAAATAAGCTAGTCACTTGGGTCTTAATCCATAGCCCAATGCAATCAACAGAAAGATTCATGTTGACTTTAACAAGAATCAGGCTGTTTCACTTTTGTCTATAGTAAGTTTTGAGTTAAGTTTTGTTTACTTCATGTCCCTTCTATTAATGAGGGTGACCATCCATCCCATTTTTAAAGGGACAGTCCCATATTTAAACCCTCTTGAAGCTGTCCTGACTTTAAAAAAAATAAAAAAGGGGGGTATGAATTGTCTCATATTTTCAGCTCCGGCACTCTCCGTTAGTCTGATGTGGTCAGTGCAGCTGCAGCAGCCTCTTGTCTGAGGCTGGTAGATGAATGCAGCAGGCGGAGGCCAGCAGGTGGCACTCTCGGGCAGGGTTCAGAGGCAGAAAGACAGGCAGCCAGTAGGAGGAGAGGCAGCCTTTTTGTAACAGTTGAGCAAGAGTTTGGGGATGAGTGAGGGGTGTGTCACCCCTTCCCATGTACACCCTAAAGCAGGATTTCCCAAGTGTGAGGGGTCTGCCTGCCTTTTTAGACCGTGGAAGAGAAGCCACGATCCCCAGCACCGGTTGCAGAGCTGAAATCTTGATCCCTGGTGGCTCTTCCCACACAGAATTCCCAGCACAATCAGAGTGAAACCCTAATCACTGTTGCACTCCTGAATTTCCAGCGCCACACAGGCTAAAGCCCTGATCCTCAGCATGTCCCTCCATCCCAGCTCATGTCCCAGTTCCCTCCTCCCCTCCGCTAAGGGCTGAAGTCACAAGCCCTGGAAAGCCTTGCAGGAACTGAAGGGCTGAAGTCTCCAACCCCTGCCCCAAAACTGAAGCTAGGAGTGTCAGGGCTGAATCCTGAATCCCTGGTGCTCCCTGAAAAGCAGAAGCCCCAAGACATGGACAGAACTGGGGGACACTGGGGATGTTGCTCCCCAATCTTCAGTGGAAGTGCAGGGCACAGTTTGGAGGAAGGAAACCAAGCCAGGCAGGGCAGGGCTGCTGCTCCACTGGCTGGTGCCATGGCACAGGCATTGGTGTTGTTCCCTCCTCTCCTGCCATGGCTCCTGTGCAGGGGTTCGAAGCTGCCCTTCTGCTGCCAGTCCCTTTCTTTATACAGCCAGTAAGAGCTGCAGGGGCAAAAGACCAGAATCCACAGCTGGCAGAGCCTTAAGGGAACAGGGGAACCACAAATCCCTCCTGGCACACAGACACTAGATGCTCTCTCTCTGAATCCTGAAGTATCCTCCTATTTGCACACAGCCTCTAATTCCCCCTGGCCACACACAGCCCTAGTAACCTCCTCCCTGCCCCCTGAGCTACCCCTTGGCTGCACACAATCCACAGCTGCTCCCTCTGATGGGGTAAACACAAACACTGAATTTTCTTCTCTACCCGGTGAAATTTCTGATACACATTGCAGCTTACTATACCAATTGATTGAAAAGCTTCTGTTAGTGAAAAGCTTGTTGGGCTGTGTACAGACAGTGCCAATAGAAATCGTGGTGGTGCTAATGGTGCTGGGAAAAACAATGTGGTGAAAACTCCACGTCAAACCTGGGAAAGAGATCTTTGGATTTGGTTGTAGTGCTCACATTGTCCATAACTGCTGCAAAAAGCAGCTCACCATCTTCCAATTGTTTTGGAGTCTTTTGCCTTGAAAGTTAGTAAATACTTTCATAGTTACACTTTATTGAAGAATTGAAAGACTTCTGCCAATTTGTCGATGTTGAGTATTTTAAATTGCTAGAGCAAGGCAGCACACAATTTCTTTCTCTTTGCCAAGTGCTAGAGAGAATGTTGTTGATTTTTATGTGCATAAGACATATTTGTCTCTCAAAACACATGCCCAACATGTGTCCAAGAAAATCTTCAGTCACCCTAGCACAAAACTGTGGTTTGCTTTGGCTAGTAAGCTAACAAACAGCCTCCAAAACAGGTAGAGGCAATTGAGAAAAATGACTCATTGGTGATAAAAGTTGCACCACATAGTTCTACCCTTCAAAATAATTTAGCATGAAGCTCAGAAAAAATATTCACCACACCAGATGCAAAGACCCTGCTGTAGTCTTTGATTGAGGGTGGGGAAATTAAGTTACAGGAATTTTACAAGGTAGTCACGATTTTTATTCAACATCTCTGAGGTACTATGAACACTGGAAACCTGCCTTTGAGTGCCCAGACAACTTGAGTGGTTCTCGTTGAGAAGCATGCTGATGTAGGAAAATGTACAAAGCAGTCTTGCTGTTGCCTCACAAGAATTCCCATCTGAGATGAGAAGAGATGAGACCTGCTTTTCTGACAAATGGACAAATGCAAAGCAAATAATATCCTGTCACATATCTGACTGGAACACTCAGCAAACTCCCATTTCTGAAAGAGGATGGAACTTTTTTCAAGAGATGGACAATAAGGCACACAGGTCTGGCAAAGACAGCTGAGTTCATTTTGTGTTTGCCAGGCACTACTGTCCATTTTAGTAATGAATGCAGTTTGATTACCTGAAAATATCACATCTCAGTGTTTCTACCATGAAAGATATTTTGTTTGTGTGAATTAATTTTGCCCTAGATTGTCACTGCACTGTGTTTTATGACAATTTGCTAAAAACCAAGTGGATCCTTCAAAAAATTGATTTACATGACAAATATAGTCTGCACGAAGCGTTACGTTTTGGAGGACAGCAAGAGAAGGACAAGGCAAACACTTCTAAGCAGCAGCAACCATTTAATTGTACAGACATATATTTTCAATTTTTTGCTTATTATTAGTTAAGAGAGGAATTACCCAGTGTTTCCCAGGTCCTTGTGGAGATCAGAGTAAGAGGTGGGGGATGTGACAGTTAGGGCAGGGGGCTAGGAGGTGTGAGGGAGATTCAGGGCAGGAGTTGGGGGTGAAGCACAGGGCTCTCAGGGCAGGAAGTTGAAGTGTGGTGGGGACTGAGGACCAAGGATGGGGGTGCAGGAGTCAAGGAAGGAGGTGGGTGGGGGCTCTGGGTGTGGGGTAGGAGACTCAGGGATGGGGTATGCAGGAATCAGGGCAGAGACTCAGGGTAGAGGGCTCAGGGCAGAGGAATGGGAGGTAAATGGTTACCATGGTCTCCGGTTTGCTCAGGGTGGTGCTGCTGCAGCTCTGGCTCCTCCATGAATGCAGTGTGTGTGTGTGTATGTGTCTGTGTGTCTGGGAGGGCAGTGGCTCATCCCAGGGGTTTGGTCCTGCACTTCCCAGCCCCCCATACTTAGCAGTTGTTGGAGGGGAGATGTCTATTTCCTCTGGCCAGCCAGCCCCACCCTCACTGGTTGCTGCTGGAACGGGGGCTGCTATCTGGCTACCCAAATGGCCAGTATGCCTTCTCCCCGGCAACTCCTTGTGGAGCATAGTCCCCATCCTTGGCCTCTACTATACTTGGGAGATGGAGCTGCGCTGTCTAGCCCCGGGGTGGTCTCAAGGGGGCCACAATTCCAGGACTGATGGCTGGCAGGGCGGTGACTGTTACCATTTAGGACAAGGGTGGGCAAATACCAGCCCACAGGCCAGATCCAGTCTGCCAGGATTAGCCCCTGGCATGCCCCCACACCACTGCATTTACCTGTGTCCCCTCAAGTACAGGAGATCACAGATCCCATTGGCCACAGACCACTGTTCCTGGCTAAAGGGAGCTGGGATCGCCTGTGGAGGTGCACTTAGAACAGCAGGAGTTCACAGGGCTAACCCTGGTGAATGACCACAATTTTATCACCCACACCTACTTTAGGAGGCATTGGTAAACAAATGGACTCACAATCAGATGGACAGACAGGTGAACATTTCTACGATATAGAGATAGATTTGTCTTTTAATGGGGGCTCAGTGAATTAATGCTATTTTGAACGTTTGTGTGATAGCTCTGATTGATTGATGCTGAACTCACTGAAATTAGAGCAGTTTTACCAGGTGTCCCATATTTGACATAATTAACACACTACTACAATGACTGGTGAGCAAACACAAAGGGAGAACTGATTTGTTTTTAGAAGTTTTGCAAGTTTGTTTTTACACAACAAATTTGGCATGATAATTCTCCTTTAAGAAGTGTAAGAACTAAACTCAGGGAAGCAACACAAGGTATAAACTGGTGTTCTGAGTAAGCAGAACACAACATATTATATATTTGGATGCTTATCCAAATCTTCTGAGTTCCGCTTAGGTCTAAATAATTGGGCTCAAAGTCTCACAAGTCTAAATTCTCACAATATTTTTGTTACTTCTTGCTTCTGGCAGGACCAGAAGTGCTCCAAGGGAGGACTCTCATGAGAGAGATATTTCAGCACTTCTGCTTCTATCCAGAATAAGAAAACAAAAATATTTTAAAAACAAAAATAAAGATGCGTGGCAGAGGAAAAAAATCTACCTTGATTTTTTTTGAAAGTTGCATTTAGGACATTCATTACTTTATTTTCACTGTCTCATACCTCTCTTCATAACTATAATCTCAACCTATTTGTTACAAAAACTTTTAGGAATGTATCTTGATAGACATCTGTTACAGATAACAAATTAACATCAGTAACCATGCTAACTTGTCCAAGTACCCTTTCCATATCTTCTAAAAAGAAAACTATTTGCATTTTTCATTTCCTTGCAATTATTGTGTCTATGATAAATCTTGAACATTAAAAAAAAAGTAAGGGAGTATGCAACAATATATGGCACTGAAATACATTACTGAATGTATTTTACTGTGTAGATACAGCATGTAAATGTGAACTTCCATGCTGTTGAATGTATCAATAACATCATGAAATACCATTAATGTAAAATAGATGCAGAGATGTCTTCTGTCTCACAACATAAAGGATAATCTCAGTTGTGTCTATAAAACAGCTAATCAGAATGCTTCTATCTCCTAGATCCTCTTACTACTTTACTTTTTTTTTTCTAGTTACCACTAGCAAACTTTCCATTTCTAACTATCAACTGCTTCCTTCCCTGGTCAAGAGTGAATTTAGATTTAGGAAAAAAAAAGTCTGGGAAATAAACTAACATCTCTGTCCAGAAGTCGTCCGGTACTGTTTAGGTACAATCTCTGGCTGATGGGATCCAGGATCACCCAGTAATCAATGTTGTCCTTCAATGATAGCTCAATAGTGGGATCAGTCCCTCCTGCTGTCCCTTTTATCAGCATACTGTCCACAAGGATAGTGCCTGCAAGAAAAAAACACAAATAAAAGAAAATATGTTCATAGAGGTATACTACAGAGAAAAGTATAATTAACTTTTATTTTAAAAATATTTTGGATTTTATTGATTTAAAAAAAAAAAAAAAAAGACATTCTACTTCCAATGGCCTATTTTGTCTAATTAAAGTTTAAATTATTCCTGAGGTTTCTGGAAGAGACTTTTTATAAACAACACTGTCAGTTTTATGTTGGTGATTAGACCCACTATCTAGATCGGGTGGGCAATAATTTTTGATGGGGAAGACACTCCAGGATTTTAGTAAGTGGTCAAGGGCCACACTTTTCTACAAAGTGGGTGCAGGGTCTGGGAGGGAGGCTGGGTGCAAAAGAGAGCTCAGGGTATGGGATTAGAGTGCAGGTGAGGGTGTAGTGTCTGAGAGGCAGTTTGGGTGAAGTAGGGTGTAGGGTTTTGAAGGTGGTATGGATGCAGAAGAGCATTTTGGGGGCGGGATATATGAGGAATTGCAGGGTCCAAGAGGGAGTTATGACATGGAGTGGGGAAGAGGATGGTATAGATTTGGGTGGTGACCTGGGGCAAGAAGTTGGGGTGTGGGAAGGGGTGATGTGCCAGAGGCAGGCTTTTGTGGAGAGGTGTTTATCTAGGTGGCTCTCACCCAGAAGCCCAATGGGACCCTCAGACAGGCTCCCTGTCTGCCATCAGCCATGAGTTAGTAGACTTTGGGTTTGCTAATTTAGAGCTCAAGTATCTACATTCTTTTGTAAACACAGGCTAGGATGGATGAACCCTGGACTCCCAAGATGAGACTTCATCATCTAAACTTTATTAAGAGGTCTGAGTCTAAACACCCATATCCCAGACTTCCTAGTGCCCTTCCAAAATGCCACCACTCTAACCTTTGGTTCATGGAATAATGTGGGAAAACTATCCATCAACTTGACTGATTCAAAGATAATACAAATTGGCCTATGCGACTGGGCAATACTTTTGGCAATCTCCCTGGGGACAAGTCCAGTGGGGCTGCATCCAAGTGGCAAAAGAAAAGTGTTTGAACCCTGGGTGTCAGTTTGACTTAAGCTTTGGCCCTCCATTTCTATAGGGTATGGGGACTCAAGGTCTGAGCCCTGGGTTAGGCTTGACTGTAAATTCCAATCCTGGATTTACAGTGTTGTGCAGACATATATACAATATCCATGGGCAGATTTCATTTTTGAATAGAACCATGAAAGAAAAACAAATTGTAGCATAAATAAATAAAAACTAGATCTTAAAAAATAAAAGGACTGCAATATGCCCCTCTATTATGCATTATTTCTGAGGCATTCAATTAGCATCACGCTTTAATCTAATACAGATTATTATTCCCCCTCTCCTTTTGTCTGTTTGCTAAATTATTGCCTAATAGTTCTATCTATAGTAAAACTCCAATAGTCCGTCATCCAATAGTCCGGCACTCCTGATAGTCCGGCATCAAAATGGCAAGAGCCTAGTTGAGTGAGCTTCGGCAAAAAAATGAGTCACAAGGTAACAGCGGCAGCAGCTGAACTGAGCAAAAAGGGTAAAAAAGGCTTTAAAAAACTAAAACATTACAGTATACTGTATACAGTATGTACAATAAAAAGGGTTAAGAACACTTTATATACAGTATATAATGTATACAGTATATACATAACCAGTTTATAGTACCTCCTGATAGTCCAGCATATCTGATAATCCGGTACCACCTAGGTCCCATAGGTTCTGGATTATCGGAAGTCTACTGTAGTTAGCATTTAACATGCATTACTTAATTAAAAGACTCCAGGTGATGGAGAATTTACTCCACTTGATTAAAAGTTAAACAGATTATCCACACTCACTTCTGAAAATTTTACACTTGAGGGGGATGGCAGTCCAAAAATTTAACTAAGCCAAGAACCCTAAAGAAATCAGTCCTACCAACCTTGGTCTTCCACAAAGCAGGTTATGATGATGGATGACCATAGTTAAATATTTGCCTCTCACTTCCAGTTTGAAGCTACTTAATGTTGTTATATATTCATCTGCTACATAAAAAAAGTCTCTTACACCCAGATAATTTGATTTTAGATTTTTAAGGCATTGCCCACTATTCGTGCTGTTTGGTCTTTGGCTTGTTCTAGTATAGTAATTCCTATATTCTTGAAAGGAACTTTCATTTTGCTTTTTATATCAATCCATTGTGAAGGAATTTGAGATTTTTTGCTACATTACGAACATTTGAAAATAAGTCCTTTAATATCTATCATTAAATATATTATTTGTATTAAAAATCGAACATTCAATTTCTGTTCTTTAAAATATTTGATCATTTTAAGTGCACACAGCCTACATTTTTTCTGAGCAAAAATGCCAGGTTTCTAACATACTGACAATACATCTAAAGATACAGACAAATTTTGATTCAACCTGAAATGACAGTTTCTATGCTTCTATGAAATACGTGAAAGTAAAGAGGCAGAAATATTTCCAAATACCCAGAATGTACTGGTTTTCAAGTACCTTACATGATTAGTTTAAGGGGTTTTTTTTAATCAACATCAAAAGAACACAACTGGAAAACACATTACAATGCTCAAACTTAAAACCAGTTTAGTATTTCCATAAATCCAAATAGTCCACTGATTTCTATGGAACTTATTCATTCTGTCTTGTGGATGATATGTAGAAATGGAAATATTAGAATTTTAAATTTAAAAATATAGAACTAGAAGTTTATTAGATTTGTGTGAGAGATTTTAGTGCCTTAGCACATGCACTGAAAGTGGCAATAGGAAAGTAGGAAGGTGGCAAATGTTGTGCAGTTTATAACAGTTACTGCTCTGTAACCCAAATGTGTCTTAGGTATGGGATTTCTGATGTGGAAGGTCAGAAAATCAGGGGGGATGGACAACTGCAGCACACTTTCCTACAATCACAAGATGTGAGATTATAGGTGACTAGAAGATTCACCTACTGCTGCTCGGGTCAGTAATGTCCCTGTACACTGAAAATGTGCATGGGGATGAGGGGTTCAGTATGCAGACTGCCCTAAGGGGATAGGACAACCCCAGCAACCCCCCCCTTGCAGCAGTTTGCAGCCAGGTAAGAAGGTCTGCCCATGACTGCTGCAACTGCAGTAGGCACAGCTGGGGTTCAGGGCCATGTCACCTGGCTGGGGAACAGACAAAAACTCTCTCAAATGTATATAGACTAGAAGATGTAGACGGTGTTGCTTGGGTCCTTAACTGTAGGAATGGTTGTGTGTGTGTAGGCAGGGGAGAGGTTAATTAAAAGGAACTCGTACGTGCTTTATTTTAATGATGGGGCTCAGGGCAGAGAGTGTGGTTGTAGGAGACAGGACAAGAGAGTGGGTGAGTGGGGCACTCAAGACAGGGGGATTATAGGTCAAGAAGGAGGATTACTGGGATCACCTGCTCCAATGGGGGCTCCTCCCCAGGGGGCCAGCAGCCAAGGATGTGCTGCCTGGAATGGTAGTGGCAATTCTGGGTAGTAGGGCTCCCCATTCCATCCGTGCAGAGTCTGTGGGCCAGGAAAGATGGGTTTGGCTGGAGGCTTTCTGGTATGGGGATCACTTACTTGGGCTGGTGGTAGCAATCACGTACATAGCAGTTTTTTATAAGTTGTTTTTTCATGCATGCACAAAGTTATGGCAGGGAGGGGCAATACAGCACTCTCATTTCTTTTATTGGGCTCTGCATGTTATTGAAACTAATGAACTACTTCTAGCTTACAATGAAGTATACATCTAATGGCATTTAAAGAACAGCTGTGTCATTTATTCTTATCAAATGAAATATTTAAAAAAAATCGGTTGAAGTAGACATTGCTATATGTGAATTCTGACAGATCGGGAAGTAATTGAGTGGCATATGACTGAATGAATTTACATACATTTCACAGCAAATGAGTGCTTTATAAAGTGTCAAAATATGCAAAAGTCTTTGGACAACTGGGCTGCAAATAACACCATGTAGTTCATTTTGTGTAAAAAGTTAACCAGCATAAATATAATAAGCAACTTGAACTCCAGACCCATATTATTGGTTTCTATATAAACTAGCTGGAATACTAATCAAACCTTCACTTGACATGACAATGATAACCCCAAAATCTGTCAGTCCTTATTCTTGGTTATTATGTCATATAATCTTTGTGGTGATAGTACCTGCTATACAACATTTGCCTGCAAAAGTAAATTGGGCACCCAAGGTATGATTACAGTTATTTGTATAGCAAACAAAGACATTAAAAATGTAGCATGCATAAAGAAGTCTGGATACATGTAACTGGTTAGAGCACAATATAAACTTCAGTTGGATTCCTAAGATTTTGGAGATGAAAATTCAACATTCTTTATTATTATAAAGAGTATATATAATACAACTGAATTACTGTCATTGCCATAGCCAAAGGTTATTGCATTTAAGCAAATTTTAAGCATTCCATTTGCAAAACCTATTTAATTTAGTTTAGATCAGGCTATCATATGAATTCTGTGGTGGATTAGGAGTGTACAGTTACAAGTTGAAGTAAAGGATACAAGGCTGGACTGAATTTACGTAATAAATATGGATAAAAAAAAACATTTACCAGCCAACAACAAGAGGTGGAACTGGAATGAGTAGTTGTGGTTCTATTCTGAGCATTTCTAAGCACTCATCATTGTAGAAGCTGCTACATGATTAAGAATCAAACTGAATTTAGCTATACCAATGGAGCCAAACAGATACGATTTAATTACATAGAAGAGATTAATGACATTAAGTCATATGGCATCTCTTTTCTTTGGATTTTGAGAAATTCCAGGGGAATCTAAACCAACGTTTCAACCTAACCTAAATAGACCAAAGAACCTAACAATTTTAAGAAAGAGCCAAAGCTCTAGCTTGATGCTAAACATTCTCAGACCTACGATTAGATGACTCAAGGAGCACTAGTAAAGTTGCTCTCTCTCTTCTCCAGGATTCCCTTAACATGTGATTTTTAGAGCAGGAACCTGATTTGACAAGGTAAGTATGTCTTTTATTGAACCTACTTCTCTTAAAGAAAGAGAGACACTTTTGAGCTTAAACAGAGATGTGAGAAAGAGCACAAGCTTGGAAACTTGTCTCTCATCAACTGAAGTTGGTCCAATGAAAAAAATTACCTCAGCCATATTGAAAAACCAACAACTTTGGATGTAATCTGAGACCATTTTGTAGGATTAACACATTTTTATTCCCATTTTTAAGAAGGCGGCTAAGAAAGAAAATATTATTTTATAGCTTGCAAAGTTAATACTATAGAATACTGAGTAATGAAGCTCTGCCACTGATGCCATGCAGTTTGACACTAGAATGCCCAAGCCAGAGAAGGAGTGACTATTACTGAGAAAGAGAGTGTAGGACGATTTCAGGCAGATGCTATAGATCAGTGATTCCCAACCTGTGGTCCGTGGATCCTTGGGGGTTTGTGACCCTCTGTAGAGGGTCCACGGAAAGTTTAGGAAAGGAAAGGAAAAGTAAGGATAGGGCCCACCGCAGGACTGGGATTTTCCACCAGGCAATTTTCACCCAAGCTTGCTGTTTGTGGATGCACACATGCTGCCTTCTGCCCTCGGGATGGGATATTGATTCCTCAGGAGGCACCATCCATCCTCCTGCTGCCATGCTGTTTATGCTCCAGACCTCTCCCCCCATCCCAGTCCCACAGTGGGCCCAAGCCTTCCTTTTCTTTTCTTTTCTTTTTCTTTCTCAGGGCTCTGTGCCCAGCCAAGGGTGGAGTGCCAGAGCAGGAGCTGCCTTTGTCCACGAGAACCTTCTCACAGTATGCTCCATGTGAGGGGACGGAGGGTTGGGAGCTAAGAAAGCAGTGCAGGCCACGGGATGTGCTGGCCACCGCTCCCTTGGGATCTGTAAAATTTTAACAAATTGAAAAGGGGTCTGTATGGTTAAAAAGGTTGGGAACCACTGCTATAGATTAGTTCTTACAGTCAGCCTGTTTCAGTGAATCTACCATAAACACAGAAGAAAACTTCATATTGACCTTAGGCTGTTAATTCATATGAGATTTATATAGGAAAAAAATAGACATTTTGCATGCACATTTATTATGAAGTTCTTGATGGTTAATTTTCATGTAACTTAAAGATAATGCCTCGACTCATCTTTTATATATTAGCGACCACAAGACCATTTATCATTAAAATGAAGAAGATGCTCCAGGGGTTAATGATGAATATTCTAAAAGTCAATCAGGTAGATCCTTAACTGGTGTGGATGAACTGACGTGAATGGAGCTATGACATATTATACTTGTGGAGGATCTGCCCCTCTTTAAGATGACTGGTGAACTTCATGGCTCTTGATAATTACACTTGATAAAAATATGCTAATACAGGCAGTCCCCAGGTTACGTACAAGATAGGGACTGTAGGTTTGTTCTTAAGTTGAATTTGTATGCAAGTCGGAACTGGCATCCAGATTCAGCCGCTGTTGAAACTGACCAGCGGCTGACTACAGGAAGCCCGAGGCAGAGCTGCTCTGCCCCGGGCTTCCTGAAATCAGCCACTGATCAGTTTCAACAGTGGCTGAATCTGGACGCCTGGGACAGAGCAGCTGGGGCGCTGCCGGATAGGTCCCCGCAGTGCTGCACCTCGGCGCTACTGGACCAACCCGGCAGCACCCCAGCTGCTCTGCCCCAGGCGTCCCCAAGTCAGCCACTGCTGAAACTGACCAGCGGCTGACTACAGGAAGCTTCCTATAGTCAGCCGCTGGTCAGTTTCAGCAGCGGCTGACTTGGGGGCGCCTGGGGCAGAGCAGCTGGGGTGCTGCCGGGTTGGTCCAGTAGCGCCGAGGAGCGGCGCTGTGGGACCAACCCGGCAGCGCCCCAGCTGCTCTACCCCAGGCATCAGCGAGAAAAGCCTGGTCTGCTGGGGGGGGGGGTGCACTAGCTGCGCCCCCTCCCAGCAGACCAGGGAGACCCAGGCGGCAGGACCGCTGAGACATGCCACGGTCCCGGCGCCCGCGTCCTCCGCAGCGAGAAAACCCCTGTTTGTATGTAGGGATCCGACGTAAGTCGGATCCACGTAACTCGGGGACTGCCTGTAAATAGGTTTATATTATCTTTATTATTTATATAGTATCTCATGTCAAAGCAACCCACTTTGGCATCAAATCTAGTATACCATGGAAAATATAGCACCTGTCTTGCACTAAGAGCTGTGCAGCTCACATCCATTTGCATAGTTCATGGAGCATGATCGTGGCTTAAGTACTGGATAGAATTATGTAAATAAAACATAGGGACCTTTGAGGTGTTTAGCACTTCATAGCAACACTATAAGAAGTTTGTAGCAGAAAGTGAGGAAGAAGGTATAATTGAAACTGCAGGGAAAACTTCAGTGAATCAGTATGGGCTGCAGGTATGAGTACCTAACACAACATTTCTTTTTCTGAGCATTGAAGAATGTTCACTTTATTTCATGCATTTATGTTAGAGTGAATCAAAGCCCAGTGAAGACAAAAGAAGTCTTCTGCATCATATCCTCAATTCATGTGAGGTGAGGAGGTGCTATAAATATAAAAATCCTACTTTAACTGGAGCCTGAATTTCACTGAAAAAAAAAACTCATAATCAAAAACTTAATTTTATAGTGAAGCTTATTATTATATTTTGGTTACAATTTTTAAAACCAACTACACTAATTCTGCCTTCTCAATTATCATGACTCCTGCAGAAAGCTATTGAGTCTGAATAGCTACAGTTTACAAGTAGCACCGCCACCAAGTCTGAACCAAATCAACTAAGACTTCACACTAGCCATGACCACTCTCATTTTGGCAAGCAAACGGAAGCCTGAAGAGAAGCCTGGCTTCAGCTCTATTCATGTTACAACAATCAGATTTTAGCAGTGTAAATTCTCCCACCGATGTAGAAGCCTAAATATGATTCAGATGCTATCTGGCAGGATCTCGTTTATGTAGAATGGAAGGACAGTCTCAAAGAATCTTAAAACAAGAGGTTTTAAAATGTCATTGTTAATAAGTCCCTCCTATTTGGTGATAGTAGATGGAAAAAATGGTCTGCTGGCAATGAAGAGGTACAGCTCTAACTCTTTGAGATTAGAAATATGCAAAAATGCTAAATCTCTTTGTCTGATCTTCTCTGAGGGGAAGACATGATCCTTAGTGTTCTTCCTAAATGTATCCACTACTAACCAGTATGGAGAGGAATTAAAAATAAAGAGGAAACTCTTTGAGTATCATTTTGACCTTGGTTGAAGTAGTTCCGATAATCCATTTGTTCAGAACATGTAGCATTAGCTACAGGATATGAGTTCCACCTGGCCTGATTCCAGCTTCTTCTGTTGCAGACTTCATCATTCAATGCCTGACCAGTGTTCACCCACAGCAAGCTATGTTCCTGTTTCTGTTAAAAAAGAGCAAATACTCGTACAAACTACCTTAAGTATAGTCTGAACAGGCCCACTGGTTAGGGGGAGGGAGATGTAAAGGGAACAATTGCCCTGGAGCCTGGAGCACACAGCTGCTGCTGCTGCTGCTGTGGCAGTGTCTGGAGCCCTGGGCCTCTTTAAATTGCTGCTGGAATGCCACTCTGCACAGCTGTGAAGGCTTGGTGGAGCCCACCATGGTCTACGCAGTGTTAAGGGCTGACTGTCTGAGGCCCTGCCTTTTCCACAGGTGCAGAGTTGGCCCCAATGATTCTGAGTTCTACGGATGACAAAATTATTTAAAAGTAGGGATTGTTCTTTTTTTAACAAATGTAGTGGTTGGATTAACTGAGTTGTTAGTTGCTTACTTTGACATTCTGTATGGGTATGTCTACACTTCCCTGCTAGTTCGAACTAGCGGGGTAATGTAGGCATACCGCACTCACAAATGAAGCCCGGGATTTGAATTTCCCGGGCTTCATTTGCATAAGCGGGGCTCTGCTATTTTTAAATCCCCGCTCGTTCGAACCCTGTGCCGCGCGGCTACACGCGGCACGAACTAGGTAGGTCGAACTAGGCTTCCTAGTTCGAACTACCGTTACTCCTCTTGGAATGAGGAGTAACGGTAGTTCAAACTAGGAAGCCTAGTTCGAACTACCTAGTTTGTGCCGCGTGTAGCCGCGCGGCACAGGGTTCGAACGAGCAGGGATTTAAAAATGGCAGAGCCCCGCTTATGCAAATGAAGCCTGGGAAATTCAAATCCTGGGCTTCATTTGCGAGTGTGGTATGCCTACATTACCCTCCTAGTTCGAACTAGGAGGATAGTGTAGACATACCCTATAAGATTCATAGCTACCATCATGTACTCTATATCTCAACATTTGAAGATGTATTTCAGTAATGCAGGATGAATTGAATAGAAATAAGTTGAAAATCAATGGAAAGTGAAAAAGCTAGTTACAGAAAGTGTATTCTCAACTCTATTCTGCCTTTACTTAATCTGCATGTAACAGATATTAATATAGTAAGAAAGTGAAGATGGAACTATAAAGGCAAATATTTAACTACTATATTCTCTCCCCAAGAATTAAGAATACAATACTTTGAGATACTTGCCAGGCATATCTCCAAAAATGGAGGTGGCAACACGAAAGGGAAATGTAACTATCTTATCCAATGTTAGCCACCCTGAATATTGTTCTTTCATTACATTTTTGAACCTCTTAGATATGTAGATATGTTCAGCAAACATTACTTCTTATTGTACAAAAAAGGAAGGAAGTCTCCAAAAGAAGTTGGGCACCTCAAGCCTTCACAGAATGGAAAGTACTAAATTAAATGAAAAAGGTGCATAAATATTTAAAACTCAGAATTGAGGGGGCTCTTATTTTGACCTGAGGCCATTCAGAAGTATAGTTCTGAGATTTTGTGGTATACCTCCAGGGGCAAAGCACAGAAATACACAGCCCCCATTAAATGATACAATACCTGTATGAATCATTCAAAGCAAGGCACTATTAATTTTCCTGAAGGGCCTCTCTCTCTTAAAGAACAAATTTCAAGGGGGAAGAGCAATGTCTTGTGTAGCCATAAATTGTGAAAATCACTGTCAGAGTGGATTTAGGGATATAAAATGTAGAGCCTTGCAAAGATACAAAATTTGAATCTGCATCCAATCTATGATCTGCAAAGATGGTCCATAGATATCCACATCTGTGTTAGAGGATATCCGCAGATATGAAGTGGATATCCGCATATTTGCAGTGCTCTAGCAATATGTCTCTCCCCATGGAAAGTGCCAGAAGCTGTCAAATTCTCATGCAATTATTATATTTTCCAAAATATTATCCAAGGATTAACTGCAAATGTCATAGCTCTCATGCATTGCTCTAGAGTACTGTAATAGACTGAACTGTTATGAAGAGGAATTTTTTAAAGACAGATTACTTAAGTAGTGTGAATAGAGTAATTGCATGTACCACTATTGAGAAAAGTACAATTTTCTCCTCCCGGTGTCCGTTCCACAGCCAACTCTGCTGCTTCTTGTACTCTGCTCCCATGGCCAGGTTTAGTGGTCACCCAGCAAAGTCAGAGGCAGGAAAGGAATTAAGAAGACCCCTCCATTACTTAATCTCCTTGTCTATTTCTAGCTAGCTTTTTTTGTCATTAGTCTCCTATTTCACTTCACAATTAGCTCATTTATCTCACTAAATGCCCACGTTCTCTAACTTTTGTCCCTTTCGACTTCTGTTCCCTCAGTGAGAGAGTGGTCTCACTTAGAAGCGAAGTGAGAAACCCTGGGCCATTGTAGACTTGAGGTGGGTTTATAGATCGTAAAATAAAAACAAACTTTTCCAGCATTTAAAAATATTTTAGGAAGAAAGGATGATAGATTTTACAGCTTTCATATTTCTGATCTCAAAAAGCAATGATTCATTAGAGCTGTACCTCTTTACTGGACCATAGTCCACCAAACCAAATAAGTTAGATAAAAGCACAGCTGTTCTAGTTGGAACGTGGCAGTGTAAAATGAATATTCCTTAACATTTAAAACTATAGTACAAAAGAGAGAAAGAAAATGGGCTTGCTCCCTAAGACAGAAGCACAACTTCCTCTGCTTCCTTGAAGCTGGCTCCTTTCAGAGTCTGATCACACACTTTTAGCCTGCAAATGTAATTCCAACAGACCCCAGTTGTTTAGCAGACAGAATCGAACCTCAGATTTCTGACACTTAGAGCAACCGGCTTTTAGCTAAGACTGTAGAGCAGACTCATTCTCTCTGTAAGTGGTCTCAGTGTCATTATATGGGACAGTACACTACATTCAGAAAGTGAGAGAGATACATAAGCAGGGCCTGGAAAACTCTTAGAAATTAAAGTGACCACCTACCATTCCAACACAATTTTTAAATACACTACAGCCTGTAACAACACATGCTTTAAAGGAAGACGTAACAAACTCACAGTAGGCAGATGTGGGATAATCTGCCAACCCATAAATGTTTCTTCATAATCCTAATAGTCAGTGATTGTTCACAGCATGAAGTTTTTTATCCAATCCCAAAATAATTTTGAATTAGCAATTATAGCTCTAGATATTATTAGCCATATAAACATCGAACTGTAATCCAATTACTTGTGCAGTGAAAAACCATTCCTTTTTATCCATTCTGAATTTGCTATCTTTCAAGTTCATGAAATGCCCATATGCTGTGAGACAGAAGCTCTTGACTCTCCTTTTCTATTAGCTTCTATCAGATCCTCCTAGTCACCTCCTTCCTAAGGAGAACCGTCTTTCTATCTTCTCAATCTCTGAGATTTTTCTCAAGCTCCTAATCATTTGTCACTTTTTTTCTGAACCCCCTCTAATTCTGCAATATCTTTTAATGAGATGGACTCACAAGTACTATGGATGTTAGTGCAGTACTCATCTAGAATGTTGTGATTCATACAAAGATATTTTAAGGATTATTCTCTACACAATTCTGTTGGAAACATCTTATTTACTTTTTACTGCAGCTGTACATTAAGTACAGGTCTTCATTAAAATGATGTTCAGGTTTTTCTTCCTAAATTGATACAGACAAAGCTCTCTAAAGTATTTTTAGCAACACTGAATTCCATCTGCCTTCACTCATTCATTTAGCATGGTTAAGTCCCTCTGAAGTTTCTCAGCATTTTCCATTACCCCAATTTAAAATATTTCAAACTTCACACTCAAATATTTATCTCTTTATTGTAAATCAAAAGAATTATGTGGCTTCCTTTTATATTTCTGACCATTGTCAAGACAGATCTTATATCAACCATCTCTCCATCCGAAAACCTACACTCCCATTTCCACTTCTTTCCAGATGGCCATATCTGAGTATTAAAATTTGACAAAAATATTGGGATACCATTAAAAACACTGTAAACAATAAACTAATTTTATGTTCTTACTGCTTAGTTATTTCATTCTACTTTGTACTGCTTATTTCTTTTTCATGGGTTTAGCACTGCATTTTTATTACTGAATCTTCTCTCAGTTCATTCGATACTTCTTTGTTATAGCTTATTCAGGTAACTTCTATTCTATGATTTTGTATACTAGGGACTCTCTGCATACTTGGGGCTGATCAGTAAAACCTCCGGAAACCACAAAGGTGCCCTGGATTGGATTTACAATTAGAAGAATCTATCACTACTAGATAACAAAGATCTGTTTCACCATTCACCTCTGTATTCACCTCTAAACACAGAGAAATAGCTGATGGGTCAAAGTGTGAGATTTGCTCCCCCACAGAAATGAAAAAAACAACTTTCAGACAAAAATTCTAAGGAGAGAGAAAGCTTTGTGCTTCTCACCTCACAAAATGTGAGTCTTATTTACTGTTTTCTTCAACACCCAGTAATGCCTATAGGAGAAATCCTTCTCAGTAACATTTCAATTCCCCAATGGTAATGGGGAGGGAGGAGGCAGTGGGAAAGGGAGGGAAGTTGGTGAATCGGTTCAGGTATGAGGGGAGAAGTACTAACATAAGGCCATACTGGGTCAGACCAAAGGTCTATCTAACCCAGTATCCTGTCTGCCGACAGTGTCCAATACCCCAGAGGGAGGGATCACAACACGTAATCCCCATGTGATCCTCCCCTGTCACCCACTTCCAGAGAAACAGAGGTTAGAGATACCATTCCTACCAGTCCTGGCTAATAGCCATTGATGGGCCTAACCTCCATGAATCTAGCTCTTTTTTGAACCCTGTTAAAGTTCTAGCCTTCACCTCATCTTCTGACAAGGAGTTCCATGGGTTGACTGTGCACTGAGTGAAGAAAACCTTCCATTTATTTGTTTTAAACCTGCTATCTATTAATTTCCTTTGGTGACCTCTAGTTCTTACTATTGTGGGAATAAGTAAATAAATTTTCCTTATTCACTTTTTCCATACCAGTCATATTTTTATAGACCTCTATCATACCTTAGTCTCCTCCTTTCTAAACTGAAAAGTCCAAGCTTTTTAATCTCTCTTCATATGGGACCCATTCCAAACCTCTAATAATTTTTGTTGCCCTTTTTTGATCCTTTTCCGATGCCAATATATCTTTTTTGAGATGAGGCAACCACATATGTACACAGTATTCAAGACGTGGACATACAATGGTTTTATATAGAGGCAATAAAATAATCTCTGTCTTCATCTCTATCCCTTTTTTAATGACTCCTAACACTCTATTTGTTTTTTTCACTGCCACTGCACACTGAGTGGATATCTTCAGAGAACTATCCACAATGACTCCAACATCTCTCTCTTGAGTAGTTGTAGTCAAATTAGTCTCCATCATATTGTATATATAGTTGGGATGTTTTCCAATGTGCATTACTTTACATTTATCTACATTAGATTTCATTTGCCATTTTGTAGACCAGTCACTTAGTGAGATCTTTTTGAAGCTCTTCACCGTCTGCTTTTGTCTTAACTATCTTGAGCAGTTCAGTATCATCTGCAAATTTTGACACCTCACTCTTCACCCCTTTCTCTAGATCATTTATTAATAAATTGAATAGGGTGGGTCCCAGGACAGACCCTTGAAGGACCCCACTAATTACCTCTCTCCACTCGGAAAAATTACCATTTATTCCTATCCTTTGTTTCCTGTCTTTTAACCAGTTATCAATACATGAAGGACCTTCCTTCTTATCCCATGACAACTTACTTTACTTAAGAGACTTTGGTGAGGTATCTTGTCAAAAGCTTTCTGGAAATCTAAAGTATACTATATCCACTGGATCCCCCTTGTCCACATGTTTGTTGATCCCCTGAAAGAACTCTAGCATGCCTTAATAAGGTATGATTTCCCGTTACAGAAACCATGTTGACTTTCCCTCAACAAATTACGTTCACCTATGTGTCTGAGACTTTTATTCTTTACTATAGTTTTAACTAATTTGCCCAGTACTGATGTTAGGCTTACTGGTCTGTAATTGCTAGGATCACCTCTAGAGCCCTTTTTAAATATTGGCATCACATTAGCTATCTTCCAATCATTGGGTATGGAAGCTGATTTAAATAATAGTTTAAAAAACCACAGTTAATAGTTCTGCAATTACCCATTTGAGTTCTTTCAGAACTCTTGGGTGAATGCCATCCGGTCCCGGTGACTTCTTACTGTTAAGTTTATCAATTAAAATCTCTTCTAATGACACCTCAATCTGGGACAATTCTTCAGCTTTGTCACCTAAAAAGAATGGCTCAGGTTTGGGAATCTCCCCAATATCCTCAGCTGTGATCACTGAAGCGAAGAATTCATTTATCTTCTCCGCTATGACTTTATCATCTTTGAGGGCTCCTTTAGCATCTCGATTATCCAAGTGCCCCACTGATTGTTTAGTTGACTTCCTGCTTCTGGTGTACTTAAATATTTTGAGTTTTTGGCGAGCTGTTCTTCAAACTACTTTTTGGCTTTTCTTATTATATTTTTACACTTAATTTAACATTTTTTTCCTTGTGGCACTCGAGGCATACAGATTCTAAGGCAATGCATGAATGCAGAATGAAGATACCACTGGCTCCTGTTCCCTCTGGCAAGACATCGGGAGCAGGTCAGCGAGTTAGGAGTACCTGCTGAGTATACTGGGCAAAAATGTAGTATGTAAGGCTTGGGGGAAGGAGCTGTGATTTTCCTTCCTCCAGAAAATCACCATGACAAATCCGTTTGTGTTTCTTTATATTTGTTTATATTTTGAAGGCTCTCATGACAAGAAAAAAATTACTTACCTTATTTGTTTATATCTTTAGAGTTGTATACACTTACAGAGTCCTCCAAGTTTAAACAATCATTTCGATCTTCCTCTTGATACCAAGTCAATAACTTTTAAAATATGGCCCCTTTCTCTAGATTTCAGCAAAATATACTTGGAAATGTACTCAATTATTAGTGGTTAGAACAACCCATTTTTGACGTACATGACAGAAAATCATCAGAGACTGGGAATTTCTGACCTACTTTTACTGAATTAATTTCTGTCCAAAAAGCCAATTTGTCAAAACTGAAATATGGAAACGTCAATTTTGGACAATTTCTGATGGAAGCCAAATGGTCTCCAACAGAGGCCTGCCTTCTAGGTTTTCTGCCAAATCATCTGCCTGGCTCTTTGGCAATTTGCCTTCCTCAGTTCTAGGCTTCATGCTCACTGTACCTCACCTGCCAGGGATCAATACGTTCCTAGTTTCAGCTCAGATTTCACAAGCAGCTGGGGCTTCCAGGGCAGCTCACCCAACAAACTGGCCAATAGCAAGGACTCTGAGGCTTCTAACCTCTTCAATAGCTTGGAAACCCTGGGAGCCAAAGCTCACCAAGCCTCATGGTAGAGTGCAAGTACTGTAGGAGCATCTTCAATGTTTTTAAAAGGCTGAAATGAAATATTGTTTCCACCGTTTTCAGAATGGACTTCTGGAATTCCTGTTCCAGGTAGTCTAGGTTGGGACCAACGAATCTTGGGAGTAAATATATGGTTGTATAGGTGGTGTCAGAGATAGAGCTTTGGTTTCCTTGACCATTGGATTCTTTTCCTGGCACAAGGATTTCTAGAAAGAGATGGGATCCACCTAACAAAGAAAGGGAAGAGCATCTTAAAGGCCCAGCTTGCAAACCTAGGGAGGAGGGCTTTAAACTAGGGTCATCCGGGGACAGTGACCTAAGCCCTGAGTTAAGTGGGGAAGTGAGATATTGAGAAGAAACACAAGGATCTCCTGATTTGTATGGAGAATGTAGGGCAATCAGCTAGTTATCTAAGGTATCTGTATATAAACGCAAAAAGCCTGAGAAACAAGCAGGAAGAATTAGCACAATCCTAATTAGAAGTCCTGGCACAATCAAAGAACTATGATTTGATTGGAATAACAGAGACTTGGTGGGATGACTCACATGACTGGCGCACTGCCATGGAAGAGTATAAAGTGTTTAGGAAGGACAGGTGGAGGAGAAAAGGTGGAAGATTTGCAATGTATGTAAGGGTATGTCTACACATCAAAGTTATTTCAAAGCATCTACACAAGCCGACCTCTATTTTGAAATTTAATAGAAATAGCAGAGGGCTTATTTCGAAATTGGTAAACCTCATTCTAAGAGGAATAATGTCTATTTCGAAATAAATGCTGTGTAGATACTTATTTCAAAATAGGGGGCCTCCAGCCTTCCCAGGGTTCCCTGGTGGCCACTCTGGCCTCAACCAAGAACATACCTCTCCCTCCCCCCTCCCTGGAGCCCTTAAAGGGGTAGACTCTGGCCACAATGCCTGTGCCAGCTCCAAGCCTGCCAGCCCAGAGCCAGCAGTCACTGCCTCTGACCCAGTGGTCCCAAAACATGACCCAGCAAGCCACTGGCAACCAGCCTTCCACCGCTCCCCAGGAACAGTCTGCCAGCTCCCAGGAGCCTGCCAAGGCCTGGAGAAGGCAGGCACCTTCCTGGTCTAGGGTGGAGATCATGGACCTTACTCAGGTTTGGGAGGGATGCCCCCAATGTCCATGATCTCCACACTAGGTGGAGGAACGCAGCCGTCTATGGCAGGATTGGTGGCCAGGCTGGCAGCTAAGGCCACATGCAAACCCAGGAGCAGGTTTGCATGAAAAGCAAGTTGGTCCGACAAGACCCCCAACCCTGAGTCCTGTGCTTCCCCTCCCTCTTCTTCCCCTTGCTTTCCCCTTCCAGCTCCCTCATCCCAGGTTTCCCCCTCTCCTCTCCCACCCTCTTTTCTCCCCTCTACCACCTCCTTTCCCCAGTCTCACCACAATTTCATTCCCTCCCCCCCCCCCAAGTTTTGTTAAATAAAGAGAGCTTGTGTTCATGAAAATACGTGCATTTTATTTGACAATAGGAAGCAGGGTTAGGGAGAGGTAAGTGGAAGGACATGAGGGAGGAATTAGGCACAAGCGCCCAGTGGAGCAGACCACGGAGGCTCTTAGTGCTCCTCAGGGTGGAAGCTCTCCTGCAGGGCTTCCTGGATACTGACAGCCCCCTGATGGACCTCCCAGATGGCAGCTTGCAGAAAGTGCAGCCAGGCTCGCAGCAGCGCATCCACGAGAAGCACCAGAGTGCCCAGGGGCAGCTCTGGCTCCATGTTGCAGAGTGCAGTTGCGTCCCGAGTGAGGGCAACCAGAGCATGCAGAGACAAAATGCTTTGCTGTCCCTCATCGAGGTAGGCAAGCAAGCAGGGAAACCTGAGAACTGGCTTTCTAGGGGGCCTCAGGCAGCAGCCACACAAAGTAACTCCTGACCTGATGCCCTGCCGGACCTGGTTCTGGCCAACCTTAAGTGCGATTCAGCATCTAGTCAGTGTGGATGCATTATTTTGAAATAGCCAAATGCTATTTCGAAATGCATTGTGTGTAGACGTGTTATTTTGAAATATCTTATTTTGAAATAACTATTTTGAAATTATATATTTTGAAATAACGCTGTAGTGTAGATGTACCCTAAGAGAGCAGTATGATTGCTCAGAGCTCCAATATATAGAGGGAGAAAAACCTTTGAGTCTTTGGGTTAAGCTTAGAGGCAGGAGCAAAAGGGATGATGGCGTGGTCAGTGTCTTCTATAGACCAACAGTCCAGGTGGATGAGTATATGACGCTTTCTTCAGACAACTGAGAGAAGCTTCCAGACCATAGGCCCTGGGGGACTTCAATCTGCTGAACATATGTTTGGAGTCTAATACAGCAGTACACAGACAACCCAGGAAATTTTTGAAGAACACTGGGAACAACTTCCTGGTACAAGTGCTGAGGGAACCAACTAGGGGCCATGCACATCTTAATCTGTTTCTCACAAACATGGAGGATGTAATACAGAAAGTAGATGTGGGTGGCAACCTGGGAAGCAGTGGTCATGAGATGGCTGATTTCAGGATCCTGATGAAAGGAAGAAAGGAGAGCAGCAAAATACACCCTGGACTTCAGATAAGCAGACTTTGATCCCTCAGGGAACTGAAGAGCAGGATCTTCTGGGAAAGGAGTCCAGGAGATGTGGAAGTATTTTTGTAGGGTAAACTTATTTTCAACAATTTTAAAGAAGCCTTATTGAAGGCACATGAGCAAACCATCCCGATGCACAGTAAGAAAAGTAAATATGGTTGGTGACCAGCTTGACGTAGCATTGAAATACTTGGAGAGCTTAAACACAGAAAGGAAGCTTACAAGAATTTGGAACTTGGACAGATGACTAGGGAGGAGTATAAATATATTGATCGAGAATGCAGGAGTGATATCAGGAAGGCTAAACAAAATTGGAATTGCAGCTAGCAAGGGAGGTGGAGGGTAACAAGAAAGGTTTCTACAGGCATGTTAGCAATAAGAGGGTGATCAGAGAGGGTGTGGGGCCCTTACTGGATGAAGGAGGTAACCTAGTGACAGATGATGTGGGTAAAGATGAAGTACTCAATGCTTTCTTTGCCTCTGTATTCACAGACAAGGTCAGCTCCCAGACTACTGAACTAGGCAATGCAGTATGGAAAGGAGGTAGACAGCCCTCAGTGGAGAAAGAACAGATTAAGAACTATTTAGAAAACCTAGACATACACAAATCCATGGGGCCAGATTTAATACATCCAAATTTACTGAGGGAGTTGGCAAATGTCATTGCAGAGCCTTTGGCCATTATCTTTGAAAACTTGTGGAGATTGGGGGAAGGTCCTGGATGACTGCAAAAAGGCAAATATAGAGCCCATCTTTTACAAAAGGAAGGAGGACAATCCAGGGAACTACAGACCAGGCAGCCTCACCTCAGTAACTGTAAAAACCATGGAGGGGACCTTCAATCCATTTTGAAGCACTTGGAAGAAAGGAATAGTCAACATGGATTCACCATGGACAAGTCATGCCTAACCAAACTGATTGCTTTTGTTGATGAGACAACTACTCTGTGGACATGGAGAAGTAGGTGGATGTGATATACCTTGACTTTAGCAAACCTTTTGATGCAGTCTCCCACATAATTCTTGCCAGCAAGTTCAGGACGTATGGATTGGATCAACGGACTGTAAGGTGGACAGAAAGCTGGCTAGCTTGTTGGGCTCAATGGGTAATGATCAATGGCTCAATGCCTGGTTAGCAGTCAGTAATAAGTGGAGTGCCACAAGGATTAGTTTTAGGAATGGTTTTATTCAACATCTTTATTAATGACCTGGATGAGGGGATGGATTGCACTCTCAGAAAGTTTGCTGAAGACACTAAGCTATGAGAGGTAGATATATTGGAGGTTAAGGATAGGGCCCAGAGTGACCTAGACAAATTGGAGGATTGTACCAAAAGAAATCTGATGAGGTTCAACAAGGACAAGTACAAAGTGGATGGAAGAATCCCTAGCACTATTACAGGCTGGGGACTGACTGTCTAAGCAACAGTTTGGCAGAAAAGGACCTGGAGATTACAGTGGATGAGACGCTGGATATGAGTCAACAACGTGCACATGTAGCCAAGAAGGCTTATGACATATTAGGTTGCATTAAGAGGAGCATTTCCAGCAGATCTAGAGAAGAGATTATTCCCTTTTATTTGGCACTGCTGAGGCCACATCTGGAGTATTGTGTCTGATTCTGCCCTCCCCCCGCCCATTACAGGAAGGATGTGGATGCATTGGAGAGGGTCCAGCGGAGGGCAATGAAAATGATTAGGGGCTGTAGCACATGACTTATGAGGAGAGGCTGAGGGATTTGGATGTGTTTAGTCTGCAGAAGAGAACAGTGCGGGGGTTTGATAAGCAATCTTTAACTACCTGAATGGAGGTTCCAAAGAGGATGGAGAAAGGCTGTTCTCAATAGTGACAGATGGCAGAATGAAGAGCAATAGTCTTAAGTTGCAGTGGGGAAGATTCAGGTTGAATATTAGGAAAAACTATTTCACTAGGAGGGTCATGAAGCACTGGAATGGGTTATCTATGGAGATCATACAATCTCCATCCCTAGAGGTTTTTAAGTCCCAGTTTGAAAAATTCCTGGCTGGGATGATTTAGTTAGGATGATTGGTCCTGCTTTGGGCAGAGGACTGGACTCCATGACCTCCTGAGGTCTTTTCTAGCCCTATAATTCTATGATTCCACAGAAAACTTTGATTTTTCATTCTTCTTCTTAATTTTTTCAGTTACATAATTTCATAGGGAATTAGAAATCCAGTTTCTAGGTGCCTCTAATTAGACAAATCATAAAAATAATCAACTGTCTTTTCAGAGTCTTGTATCTCAAAATGGTTTCTCCAATTTGGGTAAAATTTATCTAGGGCCATGGATCACAAAATGCAAAATCTGTAACACAAATACCTTTCTGGAGGGAGGATTTCACCAAAAAGGACAAAAGCAGGATTCTAATAAAAAGGCAGTGTCAAAGTTATCTTTGGAGTCTCCATAATAGAGTCCAAGATTGGGGACCAAATTTTTCTAGTGCTAATATTAGTACATATGTACAAATAGACAGAAAAACTACAGGTAATTTCAGTTGTCCTACTATGTTCCTAGGAAGTTATTTATTTTCCTTACACAGATGATAAACTTCACAATTTTGCATCACCAGTAAGATAAAAATCTTCAGGCTATTCTAACTAACATATTGTTACTTGACTCATTTCCAATAAGATCTCTAGGATTCATTAAGGTGATTAAAATTTGAAAATATCATATTACACAGCTACAACAAGACTAGGTGAAAGGTGTACTATATAGCCTTTCTGGTGAACAGTCTCTTACTAATCAGGCAATTTGAATCATGGGAAAAATAGAGAAATGCTTTCAATGCCAGATGCTTCCAAGAATACTGATGGAATTGGTTTGACTATGTGATAAGAAACAAAACATGAAGGTGACTATACCTCTGCTCTTGCTATTACGGGTCAGCAGATGAAGGGGAAATACCATTGAACTGTTTAATTATCGAGAAAATCAGGATTACAAAAGTAGAGGAACCCCAGAAATGCCAAAAGGCTAAGTGTCCTTACTTAAGAAATAGAAATAGCATGAGTGTCACACATTGGAGCTCAGGATAATCAGCTTCTCGGATTGCTTTTGCAATGATAATGGAAACTATGTTACGATTTCTTCATTTCAGAAACCAAGATTACTGGGCACTTGTTGGCTACGTCTACACTGGCCCCTCTTCCGGAAGGGGCATGTAAATTTCACTAGTCGTCGTAGGGAAATCCGCGGGGGATTTAAATATCCCCCGCGGCATTTAAATAAAAATGTCCGCCGCTTTTTTCCGGCTTTTATTCTTACTTTGAAGTAAGAAGTAAGAGCCTCCGGAAAAGGGCACTTTTTCCGGAGGATCGGGGCCAGTCTAGACGCTCTTTTCTGGCTTTTTTAAAAGCCGGAAAAAAGCGGCGGACATTTTTATTTAAATGCCGTGGGGGATATTTAAATCCCCCGCGGATTTCCCTACGACGACTAGTGAAATTTACATGCCCCTTCCGGAAGAGGGGCCAGTGTAGACGTAGCCATTGTGATTGAGACTTTCCAAATTTCCCTATTTAATAAAAACATTTCTTCTGACTTTTCCATGTGGTATTCAGCTCCAAACTGAAGTGTAGCATCTAGTCAAATTCTTAATTTCCATTTAAAATACAGAAAAAAAATGTAAGTGCTCATCTTTGAACTTTATCTGAGAGAGGAAATACTGTCACTGGTTGATGTAAGTCTGGACGTGCAAGAGAAATTTTAAAATAGTGAGTTTTACAAATACAATGGGCCACTTCAGCAGTAAGTCTGAGAGTAAGAAACTGTAATTTGTTGCAACTGATACTTTGTTCCACCTCTCTACAATGTGTTTTTTAGATTCCATCTACACTTACCTAGGTTGCCATCAACTTAATGAATGCCCTCACTCACCCATAGCCTAAAAGGCAGCGAGACTATCAGGACCAGCAGGAGAAAGAAAAACTGTGGATCCTTTTGGATTACATCCCACCTCTGAATACCTATTGAACCTCCTCATAGACTTGACAAATGGAGAAGTGGATCCCCATGGCTGATTGGTTCTGCATAAGGTTATTGGCTTTGGCACACACAAATGCTTTGGCATACCCTTCATCTTGCCTAGGATATCATTCTTTGCCCAGAAACAAAGGTCTTCTCCTAGCACATGTCTACACTTTAACACTATTTTGGGATACCGGAGTATCATGAAATAGCTATGCCCCGTCTTCATCGCAAGCCCATTATTTTGGGCTTGCCATTCCAATGTACCTGTAAACCTCATTCTATGAGGACTAAGGGACATTTCAAAATAGCGCTTTATTTCAAAATTTGGTGCTGTGTAAACAGTTCCAAATGACGAAAAAAGCTATTTCAAAATACCATGGAAATAAGAGATGCAATTTGCATAGCTCAAATTGTGCATCTTATTTTGAGTTTTGGTGAAGTGTAGATGCACCCGTAGAGATTACAGTGGCACCAAGTTTTGGGGCCTTTTCCAGGGCATTATGCTAGGTATATTTTTCTCCACTTTGCCAGTGGGAAGTACTTTTTGCACATCTCATCCTTAGCTGCCCAATGACTACACTGGACTGTAAAATTCATTTGGTCACTACGTGCTCTGTGCCCAGTATAGACACTCATTGAATAGTGGGCTCTGGTTTCCTGACAGGTGGGAATTGGAAACAGATTAAGAGGAACTCCTAAAAAAGTTTGGCAATGTGTTAGGACCCCTTATCTCTACTACAATGAGGAGATAATCCTCCTAATGACAATATGAGGAAAAAGTGGTATGGGTCCCAGCAATGATAGGACAACATTAATGGGTGCATGGTGGGAGGGAGCTAGTGGCAGTTTTCCACTAGGTGATACAGACAACAACAACAACAAAAAAAGGATGATACACACTGGACAAGTTAAAGCAGTAAACTTAACAAATTCCTGTTGTTTTGTTTTTCTTTCTGTGATATGCAAAATGAATGTAATTTACACTTCAACCCTTACACATCACTCTGGAGTTGGCCTGCTTAGTCTAGCTGATCATAAGATTTTAAATATGAGAAAAGGCTCTGAAAAGGAGAACTAGTGCAAGCAAAATACGAGCGTGTAAACTGACACCAATCAAAGAAACCTGTTTCCAACTTTAATTGAAACCTTCTTAAATATGCTTGATCCCTCGGCCCTGTCTAGATTAGTGTTTAAAGGTGTGCTATCTGTTTTAAAGATCTAGTGCAAAAAATTCATGCTGCCTCTAATGTTCTTAACTAGTTGAGTTAAAATCTAGGGAGAAGCAAAAATTCTTCTCTAGTTAAAATATCTTTTTCTCGTTCTATTAAAATGCCTGATTTTAATAACTGAACATGCACAGGCATACTCTATATGCAGATTGCATACTAAATATATGCACAATTTGCCCTCAATTTGAGAACACAGTTTCTGTAACTGTATGCATTGTATCTGGTAACTCAAGCAAAATGACTTGCATTTCACAAAGAAACCATGTTCCCAATGATATCAGAGGCCTTCTATTTAAATACATTAGCACAACAATCTCATTCTTATCTCAGTTGCCATTTGTATTGCTTTTGTTTGTTTCTACTGATTACTGAATTTACTCTTCATAGAACGCTTGAACTGGAAGGGACCTTGAGTCCAGTACCTTGCCCTCATGGCAGGACCAAGCACCATCTAGACCATCCCTGATAAATGTCTATCTAACCTGCTCTTAAATATCTTCAGAGATGGAGATTCCACAACATCCCTAGGCAATTTTTTTCACTGTTTAACTAGTTAGGAAATTTTTCCTAATGTCCAACCTGAACCTTTGTTTACCATTGTTTCAGGGTCAGCCACAGGAGCCTATGTGTTCCCAGTATCTTCATTTCCTACTGCCCAAAGAATGACTACTGATTTCTTGCCTGTCTTCCTGCAGACCCCAAACTCCAGTCCAAAAGCCCCTTAGAGTTCGTCATTGCTTTTTGGAATCAACTGCCTCCAGCTTCTTTGTGGCTCAAGTTAACTCATCTATGGCTCCAGGCTTCACTACACCCAGACTCTCAAGCATTTGTCTGGCTCAGAACCTACAGCCCCCAACTTAAACCTGTCCAACACATTATCAATAAACTACAGCCTATACTGGAACAGGCTACTAAACTCCAAGAGGCTCTGGGAGACAGACCCATAGTCTCCCATAGACAACCACCTAACCTCAAGATGATTCTTACCAACAACCACAGGACATACCACACTAATACCAACCCTGGTACCTTCCCTTGCAACAAACCCCGTTTCCAGCTTTGTCCACATATTTACTCTGCTGATACCATTATTGGGCCTAACCAAGTGAGTGATAAGATCAAGAACACATATTCCTGCGCATCCACAAATATAATTTATGCTATCATGTGCCGAAAGTGCCCATCTGCTATGTACATTGGACAAATGTCTCAGACACTTCGCCAAAGGATCAATGTCCACAAAACAGATATCAGACAGGATCACAAAGAAAAAACAGTTTCTTGCCATTTCAACCAGAAAGGACATTGTCTCAATGACTTGATTACCTGCATCCTGCTTCAAAAGCCTTTTAAGACTGCACTTGAAAGAGAATCCGCTGAACTGTTATTCATGATTAAATTTGACACTTTACACTTGAGTCTAAATAAAGAATCTAATTATCTTACCCATTACAAAGATAGCTTCCCCAATTATCACCTCTAATATCATTAGCTCACAGACATTTATCTCCCCCCCCCCCATCCCCCTTCTGTTCTGAAATTTGATTTGTCCTTTTCATATGTGTTCATTTTTTTTAATTGTATCCTTTGGTATATATGGTTGTGACAATTTTCTTCCACTATCTGATCTGAGGAAGTGGGTCTGGCCCACGAAAGCTCATCACCTAATAAACCATACCGTTAGTCTTTAAAGTGCTACATAGTCCTGTATTTTGTTCTTTCTGACATCAGACTTCCCAAACTACTCTCAGCCTTAAGATACCTCACACCTGAGTTTCCTTCCTGGCCATCCTTCACTGCCCTGTCCGCCTTCCAATATAGAGGTGGAACCCTTCTCAGGCTGGATTGATTTCCAATGATATTTAACACCTTCCCAGATGCACCCAAGACACTTATTGGTGTCATGCTCCTATTAACCCATGATTAATCTGTATGGGATTTATTCACCTCATCACATAGATGTGTTAAGACACTAAAATTTGCTATATTTATACAGCTGTGATTGTGCCAAGAAAAAATGTTCTAATCTCTAATTATACTTCATATCTTGAAAACTCACTAAAGCTTGTTAGCCTCACCAATGAAGCAAAACAAGCTACAGCTATTTAAGGGTAATAGTTTAGCCACCACTTTCTACTCATTTTATCTTCATGCAGCCTGTTCTCAATGCAAAGCTTCACAAGAAAATGTTCAAAAGCAATCATTGGCTGAAACTGCCAGACATTAAAATATCTGAAGGAGGTTTACAATATCCAATAGTAGAAATCGATACTGAAGTAATATCTATTGAATGCCAAACAACTCTGTAAGGAAAGTATTTGGTTTCCTCCTGATTAGCATTTCAACTGACATAGGATATGATTTTCCATATGCAGTGGAATCTTTCAATAGTACAGGTTAAATTGTCCTAAATAGCTTGCTGGTCAACATGGATTTCAGATCTGATGGACAGGAACAAAGACATTGCAGTCACTTGTAAAAGACTGATCCAGTGAGAGACAGAAAAGATGATAATAAGTCTGACAACTTATATAGTTAAACTAGGATTCCAATTGCTATATAGTAGTTGACTCTGCAGGGCTCCATTGTCAAAAAGCCTTACAATGTTGTTTCTGTACTGTGCTAGTAGTCAGGTTTATAAGAAAAGGGATGTCCACGAAAAAGTAAGGAAAAAAAGGAGTTTGCATCAGTCACTGTGAGTAGTGATATTCATAATAGTATTACTCATAAATATGTTTGAATGCCATGGGTATCACAGAGATGAAACAAAGCAAAAGAAAGTGAAAAGAGACAACTGACAAAGATGATTGAAGTTATGGGAAAAGACCAAATTAATTATTTTCTGTTCATCTACTCATAACTCCACATGCTACCAGTTTAAAAAGCACCCAAGCTGTTATTTAAATAACTTGTTTTCCACTTGAGCAGTATCTCAAAAACTTACAAAAATGATCAATTAACCCCCCTCCCCCCCAAAAAAACCTCTCCTGATTCACTCCTTTTCCACTAAGCCAACCAAAGATAAGGGGCAGATATATCAAAGCACCTTTCATCATAACCAATTTGGCAGCTGTGGGGTCACAAATTGTGTTAACAAAAGCAGGAAATTGTGAAATATGATCACCAATGCTTACAATTATTGTGGGAATGCAGAAAATTCAGACTGTATTTAATCCAGTTAAAAAAGAGAGAGATGCTGACAGTGTAAAGAAATTTGGATAGAGAGAGACTCCACTGCCGCAGCCTTGTGAGGTTAGGTGGGGGAGAGCAGGACTCTGAGTCAACAGGCTACATGTCCTCTGGGCATGAGCTATAAGACTGCTTCAACCTGTTTCTCTTCACTGTTTTAATGACAGAGCTAAATAGGCTCCATAAGGAGTCTCTTTTAGTATTTCAAAATCTACTGCAACGTATGCTGAAATTTCTTGTGGTTGGACAGTGCCTTGGGCCAAAAGCTGAAATCACTTGGTTTTGCTCAGAGCCAAATCCACCACAAGCTGATAGAAGTAGAGAGAAGTTGGCCAATGGGCCAGCAGGAGCATCAGTGAGTAAGTGGTTGGCGGGACCAGCGAGCAGCCAGTAGGCAGGAGAAGCTGGGCAGATGGCAGGGTGGATGGTAGAAGCGGCAGTGTGGTGGTGGCATGATGAACGGCCAGCATGTTGGCAGTGGTGAGACAGCCAGTGGAGCAAGTAAGATGGTTTTTTACCTCCCTCACTCAGGATGGGAGGTGAACTCTGTAGATATATCTCTGAACTCTGGGTCTGCCCCAAACAAGGGCATCAACTCTGAATGGGGTACAGAAAAGGGTTTGGCATATGCCAGGGAAATTTGCTTATGGTTTTATGAACCCTGTTTGTGGTGGTTCCCCAAATTAACACCAAATTACTCCCTTGTATTAAAAGCTTCTTTTCTACTCTCAGACTCTGTGCTTGTGAGTGGGGAAGCATTGCCTCTCAGAGAAGCTCAGAGGTCATGTGTTTCTGGATGGGATCTCAAGGTAGTTCTGTATTGGATGGATGGAGAGGAACCCCTAGATTTTAAATTGGGCCCAGGCTTTGCTAGATCTACCTGGCAGAATAGTTACAAAGATACACAGACAGACCTGTCAAAATGAAAGATCTGTCACTATACATACATACACTATACAACAAATCCATCGATACATTGCTAAGAGTGATCCTTGAAATTAATCTAATTAAAATGTAAATTATTATTTGATGTTTGAAAAATTCATGTTTAATATCAAATAAGTAGAATGCACATCAGCAGACATGGATGCCCATTTTACAGCTACATTGCATGCACTATATTGTTTCAGCTAAGCCTTTACTTCAGAGACTCCTTGTTTCTTCATTATTGAAGAAACTGGTAAAGACACTAGTAGCTGGAAACAATTTTCAGTTTCAATTTAATGATTAAAAAACACTCAAGGGGCTATAAAACCTACACATAAACACAACAGAAATGTATGTATTGTGGATAAATGTAAAATTAACCTTCATCATACCAATCAAGCCTTACAATTTATAAACCAATATCGTGTACTAGGCCATTAAAAAAATCAGCTACAACAACAACAACTATAGCAAAATTTAAACCATTTAAACAATTGGAAAATAATTGCAATGACATCCCGATGTGCACTGTTTAATGAATGCAGCTTGTCAGGGGGGCTTATTTTGGGCAACTTAAGAAATGGAAGCATCTAAAAAAAAGTGATCTCCTTTGAAATGAATGGCCGAGGATCAAACCTCATGGAATGCTCTCAGATGCTTAGTTAATCCCTTTTTAATAAGGGGGATAGGGAATCTCCTCAGAAATATTTGTTTTAATAGTGCAAAATAGTGCACTGTAACAGGGTCCACCCTTTGTGAGTGCCCCTTGGTGGCGGAGAGGTCTTAGAGTCTCTACTCACCTGTCTGCAGGTGAGGCAATGTCCAGAAAGTGGAAGGAGATCAGGCCTCTCCTTCCCGAACTTGTAGCGGGGGGTGGCGGGGGGGGGGGGGGAAGTAGGGAGGGACCAGGCCCGCCAACTCCCCCAGAACCATGTAAGTAACAGTTACTTGCTGAATTGCAAAGTACTTAGTTGCTTTCACATCCCTGGGCCATTTCCCCAGGATGCTATCCCATCCAGCCCTTTCTCTAGGGCATTGTGGTTGAGTTCCCCTTGTTCAGAGTTATGCAGGGTTGTCTTTGGCTTCTTGGAGAGCCTTCACACACAATAGCTGGCTCTGACCAAGTATGATGCCCAGCTCCCACTTCTTAAAACAAACTGCATGACTATACTAATTGTGGATCTAGAGTTTAGCACAATGAGAATGTTTCTTAAGCAAGGAACCAAGTTGTGTGTGTGTGTGTTGATAAATAGAAGGAGAAGATAGGAAACACAGCAGTGCTCCATGAAAAAAAAGGTTTTATTTCACCAGCTCAATATAAGATCCATTCTGGGAACATCAAAATCCTCAAAGGAGGAAAAGGAATAAAGGGTAACTCTCTAGCAATCAAGTTAACACCAAACATTTAACTGGTTTTCAGAATATAAAGAATATTAAAAGAATATAGATATATAATTAATGTCCAAAAAAAAACCTGTCCAAAACTATTTCTTTGTCTTAGCAATTCCAAAATGTGGATGTTTTGTGGATGTTTTGCTGAGTGACTGATTTCTGGACTTTTAGCATTCCTATTAACTGAAAGAGCAGTCAACCTTTTCTGACCCCAACTACAGGTAAATGGGCGCCAATTTTTCCCACCTATCTATTCTTGACACTTAGTCATTTTAAAGAGGCTGAAATCTCCCCACCTGCCCAAAACTAGGTTGGACATTCAGAAAATAAGTTACCTGCCAACAAGATTTCTTATGAGTGGAATCCTGCAGGGAAAACTATCAACCATCATTTACTTTCCTCAAAATGTATAGAGCTGTAGGGCATCTGTCAAGTTAAGACAATAAAATATCCTGGGGTTTTGTGCTTATTCTTCCTCTATTTTCCCCGTTTCTTCTGGAAATTCTTTTCTTCTTTGGAAACTTCTTCTTTTGTGCGTTTGTAAACCAGATGTTATATATGGCCTTCATTAATTCTTCGTCTCTTTCCCATTAACCTGTTTCCCAGTCCTCCTATGTTAGGTTGTAGTTGCTTCTGTTTTCCTACGGTTTCTTTTTCTTCTTCCCTGGAATTCCTTTTTGTTTTCTTCTCTCTGTCCTTCCCCATTAGGTCTCTTTCATGCACATTTTTTCTTCAGCTGCCTTTTCTTTCCCAAATTTGTTTGAATTTCTCAATCTCTAGCCCTATTTCTGATTTCCTTCGTCTCAATATCCTTCTACTTTTCTCTCATTTCGGTCTTTTTTCCTGGATGGTTCCATGCAGCATTGATAGTAATGTAACATTTCTTACAGGTACTATCCTATTGCAATCCAGGTCCTTGCCAGCTCTTTAAATAGCTCCCTGCTGGATTTTGCCACAACTTAGCCAACTCTTGTCAGACTTGCAGGCTAGGGTTCACCTGCTTACTTTCACCTGTGGTTCTGTAAAGAAAAAGAATGCCATACTGCCTGTGCTCAAATTGACACAAATAAGAAAGTGCCTTCTACCTCAGGTGGAAGGAAATGAAGTAGTTGTAGTCTGTCATTTGGGATACAATTTTATCATATGTTATTGTGCTGCACCACAGATTAACAAGGATTTTCCTTTTTCACTGACAATTGGAACCAACGTGCAACTATATATTTTGTGCAAGTTTATAGCTCTTATACATATAAAAGGAAAAGGGTCTTTGGTTATCATTTATGATTTTATCTGTAAGGTCCACATAATATCAACTCCTTCTGGCCTACTCTAAATATATATAGCAATCAGAGCTAGTTTATACATTTTTGGGAAGGTACATGAACAAATACTGTACTTTGTAGCCACCTCTTTAAAAAAGTGATTACTAAGCAAAGACTGGTTTGAGAACTTCAGAAGAATTAGTGATATAACTCTGAGTGTGTTTAGTCTACATACCTATGTCAACCTCATTTTTTGAGGTTTACAGGATCTTTCGAAAAAGCACCCCAGTTTTGAAAACACTGTGTCTAGACTGTGGTTTCAAAATTTCAAAATAGCGCTTTTTTGAAACAGTGCCATTACATGATTATTTAAATCCCGGCTTCATTTGCACTTTTGAAGTGCTTCACTTACATCCCTCTGCCAACCGAGGAATGTAGTCTAGATGTAGAGTGTGTCTAGACTACATGGTTTTTTAAAAAAAAACCTTCCCTGTGTCTAGACTGCTGCCGTGTTCTTTCGAAAGTAAATCGAAAGAACACGGCAGTTTTTTTTAATCGCAAAACCCCTCATTTTACGAGGAATAATGCCTTTTTCGAAAGTGCTCTTTTGAAAAAGGCACTGTGTAATGCAAACTGTGCTTTTTTGAAAGAGAGCTTCCAGATTGCCTGGGTGATCTCTTTCGAAAAAGTGGCTCACTTTTTCAAAAATACTGGCTGTAGTCTAGAGGCTCTCTTTCGAAAGAAGCTTGTAGTCTAGATGTACTCTAGACTCTATGAGTCTCACCAGAGGAGTGGCAAGAGCTTATTGGAAGATAAGCCCTTTCCAACATTTGTTCTAGATATGGAACTATTTTCCAATAATATACTTCTTTCTAAAATAAGCAAGCCCAGGGACAAATTTCAACTCTGATGTAAATGGTTGCATCTCATTAAAACAAACAAAGGGTGAAATCCTAGCCTCATTGAAATTGATGGGATTTTTGTCATTGACTATAATCAAGCCATGATTTCCTCCAAGTAGTTTGTATCCAATCATGAGAAAGCTGAATTTAATTTCAGGTCTCCCATTTAAACACCAGAAAGTGAGGTGACGGAGGAGGGGATAAAATAAAGGAGACTCCTGAAATTAGGGAATATGTAGGAAAAAGGTATTAATGGGTCAAAGAGTGGGTCTCATCACCTTCAAGAGTTGTGACCTCTAAAGAACTGTACAGCTATGTATCTGCTCTCATTTCCCCTTATCCCCTTCCTACTCTCATTTTAAAATTTCCCCCCCTCTCCAAATCATCAAAATAACCTTTAGTCTAAGAGACTGCTTAGAAACAGCCCCAAAAGGAATTTTTTCAGAAGGTCTGAATATTCTAGAAAAAGTCACTATGGAACATTTACTCTCTGTACACAGGGAATACAAGAAATTCTGCCAGCAGCCTCTCCACAAATTACTCTTCTTAGAGAATGAAAGAGTGGTAGTTCTGCTATGTTTAAGGACTGTGACGAGGAACAGCATTTGGCCTTTAAGTTATAAGGGAAATTAACTAGTTTGTAGGTAAGCAGACAAAGGTACCTGGCACTGGATAATATTATTTTAACATATTTAGAATAGAAGAAATGTAATTACTGAAAGAAATTTCAGTTTGTTTTTAACAGTGGATCTTCAAATGGTATTGCCTAATAAATCAGTAATGAGATTTAGAATAGGGTATAGTATAGTAACATTGACTCTTGCTTTTTATAATGGAGCATTATAAAAAAAAAAGTGGAAAGCTAATCATGAGAATGCTTTATAGCAATTATATATCTGGATTTAAAAATACACAGACAGAAAGAATGAATCATTCTACACCAATTTTACTTATTTTGACAGTTCAGAGCTTTAATGAGAGAAGGCTATTACATACCAGGACCTCATACTGAGATATTGTCCTGAATTTTAAATCTGCTTAAGCTATCAGGATGCAAAAATTCAATGAATGTTCAAATCCTGAAAGATTGTTTAAAATACACACACACACACACACACACACACACACACACACACAAGCCCAACTGACTAAAATTGTCTCACTAAGTGACAAACGGATGGTATGAATTTTTTGCCTTTTTTTCTTATTACAAAAATTCAAAAATGAATAGTCTAGTAAAAGTCATGTTAAGTAACTCCACAGTTAGTATTTTATTTCAAAGGAAAATAATGTGTATCATTGCAGGGGTCTGAGAAATCTTCTCAGTTTCTTAATGTAGTACAATTGATTGCCTCAGCTAATGGTATAAGGTTTATGAGACATCTAGCATGATATCAGCATGGACTCAATCTTTTCAAATATATACTATTATGCTTAAAATCATAAAAAATTAAGAAGATATATCCCAGATGGTGATCTAGCTGGTTTCTTGTAATTCGTCTATACATAGTTAGCTAATCTACATGACTAAAGTGAAAGTGTTACTGAAATTTATATTTATTTATTTCCCTAAGCCCTTCCTCTGTTCAGTTTTTCAAGTTATACATCCCTCATGAAATGTAGCCAGCAAAGATAATGAAATGTTATTTTTCCATGTATTTTGACAATCATTGAACTATTCTATTCATTAGCCTTCTATCCAGCAGAAAACCCTGTTTCTTCCTTTCACGCATAGTTTTCATCCTTCTGAATCACAAATAATATGCCATATTCACTGACAGGAACTAGTCAGTAATCTGCACATTAGAAAACTTATCACATGCTGTTACCACATATGGTAGTTTGTTAGTCTAACAAAGCATTCTGTTCATCATGAAACAAAAACTGAAAAGTAAAATAAAAGGACAATATAGTAAGGCAAAGATTAACAGCGGATAACTTTACACCTTCAATTTTTCAAGTTATATATATATATATATATCAATCATCTGGTGTGATTTTTTCTACTTCTAATGGCTTGACTTCTATGGAAATCCATTAAAATCCATCAATATTTAAAGTCTAAGAAAAGACGATCTTTGATTTGAAATGTATTCATGAACTTCCTCAATTCTTTAATTTTTGATTTTTCCAACCTACGCCATCTATTTAGCTGAAGATTTGTGCTTTTGCTTGTGTTTTAACACTCTTAAGGCTTTTTCTTTGCCTCCTGAAAGGCATCAGGGATTTATATTTACTACCACTCTCTCTCTAATACAGTACACATTTGTCTAAGAACAAGCAGCCCTCACATGAAATAGCTTTGAGGTAGGGAATTGTCTGTTTAAATGGCTTAGTACTAGTCTCTCTTCCTATGATATTTAATATTACATAGCCTTTCAGTGCATGGTACAGGATTTCAAAGATGATTCTGAATGACGGAACAAATTATGACAGTATTCAACTGGAAATACACTCCCAAGTTTTTTTCACAAATCATGTACATGTTAGGTTGTTTGCTATACATTAGCTCTTTGTCCACATAAGAAAAATGTTGAATAAATGCATCACTGCTTTGCGTATGGAAGGGGATCAAAGAGGACATACATAAATAAGACTGGAGATACTGGATCAGACCAATGACTGGGGAGCCCATTATCGTGTCTACCAAGGTAATAATAGTTGCCTCAGAGGAAATTTTATCAAGTGATCCATCCCCTCTGGTCTAGTCAAAAGACAAATATCTGGGATTTTGTCCAAGTAGCTACAAATTTTAGTTATCAAGCTGACTAATCTAAACAGTGTAGCTTCTAAACAGAAACCTATATGGGCAGTAGTGAATGGGGGAATGGCAGGTAACATCTGACAGCATTAACAGCCCTCCTACATACAGAGTCAAAGGCTGTGTCCAGACTCCATGCCTCCGTCGACGGAGGCATGTAGATTAGCCAGATCGGAAGAGGGAAATGAAGCCGCGATTAAAATAATCGTGGCTTCATTTAAATTTAAATGGCTGCCCCGATCTGCCGATCAGCTGTTTGTCGGCAGATCGGGAGAGTCTGGACGCGATGCCCCGACAAAGAAGCCTTTCTTCATCGACACAGGTAAGCCTCGTGAAACCAGGTTTACCTGTGTTGATGAAGAAAGGCTTCTTTGTCGGGGCATCGCGTCCAGACTCTCCCGATCTGCCGACAAACAGCTGATCGGCAGATCGGGGCAGCCATTTAAATTTAAATGAAGCCGCGATTATTTTAATCGCGGCTTCATTTCCCTCTTCCGATCTGGCTAATCTACATGCCTCCGTCGACGGAGGCATGGAGTCTGGACACAGCCTACGTCAACAAATTTCCATTTCTTCAGGGGTTCACCAACCCACTTCAATGTGCCCGATCCTGTTCTGATAACCTACGCACATACCTACAGAATACCACTATGAGACTCTATGTTCTAAGCTCCTGGAAATTGGAGCTGTGGTTTTGAATACCAAAGATTGAAGCCAACTGAAAAGACTGGGCCAAAGCCTTCACTATCACTAGAATCTGGAGACAGGCTACAGGTCAGAACCAAGTTTGTAGGCAAGTTAAATTAGGAGTGTAGTTGGAGTCCAGATGCTGACCAAAGGTCAAAGCTACATTGTTGTCAGTCTGAGAGCCTGGGAGTCAGGAGGTGAGTACAGAGCTGGAGGGATCAGTAACAAGGTTGAAGCAGGGCCCGGGTATAGCTGAAATTGATCAGAATAGGACTCATGCAAGACCAAGGCAGGTACAGAAACTTCATAAAAGGCATAATGCATGGCATGAGGAAGGCCCTACACACTAAAGCCTTGTCTTCACTCCATGAAAGATTAATTCTGCCACAATCGATCTTGCAGAGTTCTATTTAGCGAGTCTAGTTATGACTTGCTAAATCAAACTCAGGTGCTCTTGCCAGTGGCCAGTACTCCTGTCCTTGTGAGGAATAAGGGAAGCTGATGGGAGCATTTGCTTCTGTCAACATCTCATTGTGGGGACAGCGCCAAACTCAGCTTAAAATAAGCCGACTCTGGATACATATTCTATCTAGCTGGAGTTGCATGCCTTAAACCAAGCTTATGGGTCTAGTGTAGACTTGGCCTTAGTGTTGCTGAGACTAACTTTCAGCTCTGGCAGGGACAGTGACAAACTTGTGCCTGGGGTCACCGGACCCTGCCTATGAGCAGACTGCTATAACATCCCTGAGGGCTGAGTAACCACAGTTTCTGCCTGTGAGGCTGAGTTGATGCAATATGCCAGAACTATACGTCACTGCAGGCACTGTTGGAGGAGTGAGTCACAGTACTTAATTAATTGCCTTGATCTGGCCACTGGATTGCTTTACAACCACCAAACCTTGCACAAGTGTTCTGGATTCCTTGGAAGCCTCTGTGACAGGGTGCAGTCACAGAAGACCCCTTAGGGGTGCTTCCCAGAGTGCTGAGAAGGCAACTGCCACCCATCTTCCTGCTCTCTGGGGTTCCTCACTTCCCTGTCCTGTTGGGTCAGCTCCATGGTCCCCAAAGCCACAGCACAGAGAAGATCACTGTCCCCCCTCCCCCGCCAAGGAACAATACAGACACTGAATCTCTTCAGGTCTAAGGAAAATGCCGTTTGTGGCCCTGCTTCCATTCCAGCTACCACTCCCCAAATGGGATCACAACCCTAAATAAATTATTTAGGTAAGCCCCCTTTAACAATTAAAAGGGGAATGTACACACTGATTGCTCCCCCAGCTAATAATTATTTACACTGGGCTTGATAGTAAATACAAGTGATTGTATTAAGTACAAGCAGTAGGATTTAAGAGGTTATAAGAGAGAAAAGGCAAAGTAGGTTACAAATTTAAAACAGAAAATTCATAGCTAATTCTAAAATTAAAACCTCAATACAAACTTATCACAAACTCCCCCTAAAATTGTTCTTTCTCCAGCTAAGCCTCCAAAAACCAGGAAAACTCCTAGTTTCCTATTGTTTTATAGATACCACTTTTCCATGGACAATTATTTGGTCCTCCTTTACCAGTCGGAGTAGACATGTGACTTCCTAAGACCAACCACTGCTAAGACTTAAAGGACAAAAGACGGTATTTACAGTTGGTTGTATAGACATTGAGGGTAACACCTTTGATGGCTTTCATTTGCACATTTAAAACCATAAACCATTTCATACTCCATATATCTAAAAGTACACACAGAAATGATACATACACCAAAATAAGATATACAGACCTAGCAGACATTAAGATTGATAGGTCACATGAGGCAATTTGTCCCAAGCATCTTTGAGTTATGTATATTTGTGTCCATAAGACCATTTCATAAAGCATGGGAGAAGGTCCATCACAGCCTAAGGGATGGTGATTGAGCTTAATGTTGGGGTTGGGGCCTGACTGAACCCACAGCATAACTGCATTAATACAAAATCATACTGCCGAGACCAAATCAACTATTTAATCCAATGAAAAGCTTGGTATCCTGAAACAGCACAAACCAAAACAGTCCATGTGCAAAGGGAGGAACTGGAAATGTTCCAGGCTTGTGCCCTGTGATCCCTTCATGCAAAGTACTTGTGCCAAACCAACCAATCCCTTGAAATGTTAGATGTAAGGGGAGCTGTCAGAGTTACCATTGCAAAGAATGCCTCCTATTTGCTACTCTGGGATGTACATAATTCAGAGGTTTAGAGGCCATTCTTCCATGTCCTTTCTCTGCAAGTGCACTATAGCTACAACGGCCAACACAATTTAACATACAGTATCATCAAAACTGTCATCTACTGTTATTAATTTATGCACAACTGTGCTTGCATAAAAATAAAATTAAAATAAATGGTCTCTCCTTCTCTTTCTTGAGTTGGAAGCAACTTTCAAAATGTCAAGGGAAAGAAGAGACTAAACAATGCTTTTAACAGCTTTACTTACTAGACAGCTCTGAAATGTAAATTGCCATTTTATCCTTTCATTATTGGTAGCAAAGTAGTCACTTTATTAACACCACCCAGCTACTATTCTGTACCTGATGTTGAAACCCCTTTGATCTGACTAATATTTAAGCCACTAAGTAAAATACTTTTCATGACAGATAAATGGGGCAATATTTCTCTCCTTCCTTGTTCTGTCTTAACTCAGGTGTTGGCATAAAATGTGAAGCTATGCGCTTTCCTATTATGCACAAAGATTAAGATTGTCAATATTCAATTTAATCCACAGACTGTAAAGGATACCTTATTCAAAGTAATTAGCAGGTTCCCTACGAGAAGAAAATAGACTGGACAGTGTTTAAAACTGGTAGTCTTACAATAAAATGTATTCTATAGAAAAAGGTATAGATTTGCACATCTACAAATTAAAAAAAAGTTAAAACATGCAACTCATTTTGTGCATAAAGAAATTCATTATATTCTGAGATCTGGTAACTGAGTTTTAATTCATTTTTCTAAAGAATAAATCAATATTGAGTGGCTAATTTTCTGTTACTGATGCAGTAAGAAGTCTCACAAAGGTATGAAAACTCTCTCCAGATTTGACTGAGCAGCTACTGCAACATCACATGATTTTGAATTTCAAAGATCACTTTTTGAGTAAATGCCCTTTCTAAGGATGTGACTTGAAACAAACTAGTTATTCAGTAGTATCAACCTGCAATACATTTAAAAACTTTCCTGATATTATTTTCCCAAAAATATTTGTTTCTATCTTACACAGCACTGTGAGCTGAAGGATCTATATTTTCTTTAGCAATATTATATATTTGGCATATTTTAAATGTATAGACTGCAAACAATTTATACTAAAATACTTTAAATGTTGACCATGTCAATTCCTTAAATTGTCAGATTTTTTTTCATGTATATTTATTGTTTCTGGAGTCACTTCACAGCTTGTAGGTGAAGTAAAATACTAGTAGATATGTAGCTCCTATACAACATATATGTGCACAACTTCTCTTTGTGATAACAGCAGTTATGCAATTACTGAAAGGGAAGACTGATCTTAGAGTCAGCATTTTTATTTAAGTACACTGAACAATTCAGATTATCTGCTGCTATATTTAAATATTCCAGTAAGTGGGAGGAGGGAAGCCATGATGGCATAGCGTGAATGTGTGTATGCACTCCTGTGCACTAAAGTTTCAGATGGATTAAAAGAAATACATTCCATAGGGTCACTTTTCCAATTTAGTTACTTTGGAAAAAAAAGGGCACTAGGAATCGCTGCTCCTGCACAATAACTTTTTCTAAAGAAAATAAAACATGGTCAAGAAACAAGCACATTAAAGCATTGCCTCTAAAATCATCTACATGGCTATGCATTGATCTATTTCAGTGTTTCTGAAACTATGAGGCTGGCTTCCCTGGGAAAGTTCTGACCTCTTCAAGGGGAGGCAGAAGCAAGCTTAGGGAAAATGAGATAAAAAAAATGTGTGCTGCTTTCTTCTTTTTTTTTTTTTTTTTTTTTTTGTGCTAAGGACTCATCAAAATGAGAACCCAATATTGAATATTCAATGATGAATACTAAATGCTTAATTGAGGATTCCTAGTTTGTTTAGTCTAATATAATAAGAACCCAGCTAGAAAAAGTTAGAAGAGATTCAAAGTTAAATTTTACTGCCTAAATTCAGTGTCTGTTCTTCCAATAAAAGTCCTTCAGTTTGGTAACTCATTTAACAAAAGCATTTTCATTAGGAGACAAACACAGAAACATTTTTTTTAAGTCTCATGATTTTTGGGTGCCTAACTCCTGACTTTTGAACACTTGAGGTTGGAAATACTGAACAATACTGGGAGATGAAATGATCCCTTATTTGTCCCAGGATCAGGAGAGCAGAAAACAGTCAAAGAGCTTGTCTTTATTGAAAAGTTATTTGGGTTATAACTTAAGTATTGATCCTAAGTCCTTCCCACACACACAAAAACTGTATGTGGTATGGCTTTTAACTCAAGTTGCCTGGCCTGTCAGGGAGTACAGTCTGAAGCTTGAGTTAGTCCATGCCAAGCAGTGCTAACATAACCTGTGACACAGGCTAGCTTTACTGGAGGGTCACTGATGCCTTCCCAAAATTTCCCTCACATGCCTAGAAAAGACAAACAAGTTATCCTACAATTTATGAGGAAACAATTAATAGGATAGCTCAATTTATTGGAGCTCAAAGAACTATAGAATATGTCTCTAAAAACTGAGCATAAGTTAGCAAAGCATTAGTGTGGGCACAGCAGCATGAGTGTTACTTTGCAGTATGGCTACTCTCATTCAGTAGACTAATCTAAGAAGAGTAATTTGAGTGTAAATAACTCATCAAAGGACATACAGGCAGTCCCCGGGTTACGTACAAGATAGGGACTGTAGGTTTGTTCTTAAGTTGAATTTGTATGTAAGTCGGAACTGGTACATATTGTAGGGGAAACTCTAGCCAAACATTTCTCCAGAGCTCAGTTTTATTCTTCTACACCTCACTTTCCTCAGTCCTTTATTCTCAAGCTGAGGTGTCTGCTGAGAAAAGCCGCTCCGCGTCTCCCTTGTCGGCTGGGGGGGGCGTTAGCTTCGCGTCTCCCTGGGGGGATGCAGCTAGTGCGGGGGGGAAGCAGCTAGTGCGGGGTTGCCTCACCCCGTTTGTAAGTAGGGATCCGATGTAAGTTGGATCCATGTAACCCGGGGACTGCCTGTACTGTTAGAAATAGTCTTGCTTCCCTCACTTCAGATGCACTGACTATATATTCAATGTAGCTAAGAATCAGGCTCTACATTTGGATCAAAACTAACTTGTTTACAATGAGGTTACAATTTCAATTATTTGAAAAATAATAAATCTTAGACATATACAGCTTATATACTCTATATGCTGTAACCTGTTGTGCAGTTACTGAATGATTTTATCTATATACAATATTTGCTTGTGAGAGAATGTGTCTGCTAAACTGGAGAGAGGGGTTGTCTTTACTAAAGATGTACAGAAAAGGCCCACAAAACTAACCAAAAGTATCCCAAAAAAGCAAGAAACATACGCACGAGCCACCAAAAGTCCAACTAGTAATTGCAAAGGCATACAAAACCAGAATGTCCTCTGCAGAAAGTGAAGATTTATAATCATTATGTTCACCAAGTCACCAATGAAGATGCCCAATTGAAAGGAGTATCAGTGTCAACTTCCAGTATGCATCCATAATGCCCATTATGAGAAATGCATAATTTCTTGCTTACGGTTCCAGACTTTCATTTCCATCCTCCTCATGAAATGAGGTTTAACAGCTAATTCGAGTTAAGGGGTTTACTTGGAACTCTCATTTCATTGCCGCGTGTAGATGCGGGCAGTTATTCCGGGCTAGTCAGTTTCCAAAATGGCGATCGCCCGGGAACATGCTAATGAAGCGTGGGATATTTAAATCCCGCGCTTCATTTGCAATTTCAATTGCCCTCGTTAGCCTCCCTAGATCGAACTAGGGGGTTAGTATAGATGTACCCTAAGAGAAAAGGTAATATTTTGTTAGTAGTGCAATGCATTGTGGAAAGAGAAGGGACTGGATCAGTAGCAAAATGATGTTTTATAATATAACAGATTTCAACTGTTGTGACCCAAAGGATGCACTCTGCTGAGCCTTTAGGTTGTTTTCTCTGATGTCACCTGGCATTCAGAAAGCAAATTATCAATATTTATCCATAGATTCATTAAGGATATATCTATACTCAGAGTGGAGAGGAGAAGTGATTCTCTAGTTTGGGTATCCAAACTCATGCTGGTTCTCATCAAGCTAGCATGTTAAAATAATAGTGCAGTTGGAGAACGGCAAACAGCACGCGGTGTGGCTGTGAGGAGTACATATCTATAGGCTAAAGTATGTTTGTACTCAGCACAGCCAGCCAGTGCTGCATGGCCAGAATTCTAGCCAAAATTGGTAGAAATTGTGTCACTTGCCTCTGCTTGTCAGGGGGCTGGAAATGGATGACAGGAGAGAGATCACATGAGGATTACCTGTTTCTGTTCACTCCCTTAGGACATCTGACATTGACCATTATCGGCAGACAGGATACTGGGCTAGATGGACCTTTGGTCTGATCCAGTATAACCATTCATATCTCTTATGCCAGTGCCACCACAGCTACATTTAGCATGCTAGCTCAATGGGAACTAGCATGAGTATGTCTACACAAGCTAGGGAATCAAATCTCCAGCTCTTTATATAGACATGCCTACAGATTAAAGGCCAGAAGGAACTATTAGATCATTTAATGTGACCTCCTATATCACAGGTCATTACAATTCACACAGTTACTCTTGTAGCAAGCCCAATTACTTGTATCTAACTAAAGTACATCTGTCAGAAAGGCACCCAGGCTTGATGTGAAGAGTTAAAAGGAAGAAAAATCCACCCTCTTTTCTGGTAGATTGTTCCAGCAGTTAATCCCCCTCACTGTTAAGAGGAAAAACAGAGAGCCTTGTTTCTAATTTGAGTTGTCTGGCTTCAGCTTCCAGGCATTGATAACTGAAAGAACCAAAAACTTTTAAACCCAATGTTTTCACACTGTGAAGGTGTTTCCTAACAACTAAGCCATAAAAAACAAGTCAGTACAAGCTAACTGGTTTGAGACATTTATTTTATCTTATAGAAATAAACTGTAATAGTATTCTGCATTCCATATTAGCCAAGCCAAATTCAAATAATTAAGGAACAAATCAAACAAAACCATTCACATATGCTACAATATCTCTCCTTCTGGGGGGAGAGTCATGCTGAGCCTGTAAGAGGCACAGCACTGAACTCACAATTTGAGGAAGAAAGGACTGAGAATCCTCTGTACCCTCAGAACTACTCTCTGTCCTTTGGTATAATTTAGGCAGCCCAGAAGGTCTGAATTTCACCAGCCATCCCAACAGTCTATGAGTCTGAGTTATGTGCAGAATCTCCAGTGCTGCATACTGTGACACCATCCCTGACATGCCTACGCTGTCTTCAACATACCTCCTATGCCAAAACTTGTAAAGGATTCTGGGAAGGCAGTCTTATGGCTGTTTTCCTCCGTTCCTGAGGTGAGAGAATCCTTCCTTAGCCTGATCTAGGTCTTTTACAGCTTCTCTATGCTGCTCAAGCTCTTTGCATGGTATAAAGGAGTGGTTGTGAGAAAAAAAGAAACTCACATTCAACTTCTCCAGAACCAAATCAAAAAAACCATAAAGCATTCACAAATCTTTAAGGGTATGTCTACACTAGCCACCCTAGTTTGGGCTAGGGTGGCTAATGTAGTCATTCGAACTTGCAAATGGAGCCTGGGATTTAAATATCCTGGGCTTCATTTGCATGTTCCCAGGCAGGCGCCATTTTTAAATGCCCAGTAATTCGAACTACCTGCCCGTGGCTACACACGGCATGGGCTAGATAGTTCTAACTAAAGCTCCTAATTTAAACTACTGTTATTTCTCCTGCAATGAGGAGTAACAATAGTTTGAATTAGGAGCTTTAGTTCGAACTACCTAGCCCGTGCCACGTGTAGCCGTGGGCAGGGAGTCCAAACTACTGGGCATTTAAAAATGGCGGCACCCGGAAACATGCAAATGAAGCCCGGGATATTTAAATCCCCAGCTTCATTTGCAAGTTCGAATGACTACATTAGGGTGGCTAGTGTAGACATACCCATAGTGAAGTTGTTCTCAAAGGGTATATCTACACTGCAAAGTTAATTTGAAATAACAATCATTATTTTGAATTAACTTTAATAGCATCTATACATGCAAACCTCTATTTCGAATTTAATTTGAAATAGCGGAGCCCTTAATTCAAATTTGGTAAACCTCATTCTACGAGGAGTAACACCAAATTCAAAATAGCTATTTTGAATTAAGTTCTGTGCAGACACTTAATTTGAAATAGGGGGTCTCCAGCCCTTCCCAGGGAGCCCTCGTGGCCACTCTGGGCACAACCAGGACAACTTACTCTACTCTTCCCCAGCCCTGGAGCCATTAAAGGGGTAGACCCTGGCCACAGTGCCTGTGCCAGCTCCAAGCCTACCAGCCCAGAGCCAGAAGTGGCCACCAGGGCCCCTGATTCAGTGGTCCCAAAACATGAGCCAGCAAGCCACTGGCAGCCAGCCCTCCACCGCTCCCCAGGAGCAGTCTGCCAGCTCCAAGGAGCCTGATAGGGGCTGGAGAAGGTGGGCACTTTCCTGGTCCAGGGTGGAGATCATGGACCTTAGTCAGATTGGGGGGGGGGGGATGCCCACAACGTCTATGATCTCCATACTAGATGGAGGAATGTGGCCATCTATGGCAGGATAGCTGCCAGCCTGGCCACCAAAGACCACATGCAAACCCAGGAGCAGGTTAGCATGAAAGTCAAACTGGTCCAACAAGACTCCCATCTCTGAGCCCTGAGCTTCCCCTCCCCCTTCTTCCCCTTGCTTCCTCCTTCTAGCTCCCTCCTCCCAGGTTTCCCCCTCCCCTCTCCCACCCTCTCTCTTTCCCTCTCCCACCTCCTTTTCCCAGTCTCCCCAGAGGTTCATCCCCCCCCTCAGTTTTGTTCAATAAACCCAGTTTCTATTTTTGAACATACGTGTCTTTTATTTGACATCAGGAAGGGGGGGCTAGGGAGGGGTAAGTGGAAGAGCGTGAGGGAGGAATGGGTCATGAGACCCCGGGGGGAGGACTGGGGAGGCTCTAAGGGCTCCTCAGAGTGGATGATCTCCCTCAGGGCCTCCTGGATCCTGACAGCACCCTGATGGACACCCCAAGTGGGAGCCTGCAGCAAGTACAGCCAGGCTGATGGCAATGACCCCACGAGACACACCGGCATGCCCAGGGGCAGCTCTACTTCCATGTGGCCAAGTGCTGTGGTGTCCCGAGTTCGGGTACTCAGAGCACTCCAAGACAGGACTGCTTTGCTGCTGTCCCTAATCGAGGTAGACAAGCAAGCAGGGAACCCTGAGAACCGTCTGTCTGGGGTGGGGGTAGGGTCCCTTTAAGCACAGAGCTCAGTTAGCCTCAGGCAGCATCCCCACACACTAAATCCTAACCTGATGCCCTACCGACACTGGTTCCAGCCAGCCTTAACTTCAGTTCAGGATCCACTCAGTGTGGATGTGCTATTTCGAAATAGCAAAACACTATTTGAAATAGTTTTTGTGTATAGATGCATTATTCAAATTAGCTTAATTCGAATTAACTATTTCAAATTAAGTGAATTTGAAATAGCTCTGTAGTGTAGACAGACCCAAGCCTATATTTTCTTTGTCTTGTTGCAAACTACTGGAGTTAGAGTTCACAAACTGTTATCCTATGGAATACTCATAGCTTCTGAACAATTCCAGGCTGTCTACGGAGAGCTGGGTGGTTACATAGAGCTAATCATCCTCTTTGATTCCATCTGCTATATCATATCAGAGCCAGCTAAAATATATATCAAAAACTTTGCCAAGATTTTCCCACATCAATAGTTAATGTAAATGCTACAGACATTCTACACTACAGATTGGACGTCCCTGGTCTGGCAACCTCAGATCTGACTGGTCCCAGATGGGGGATTTTGCTGTACCAGGGGAGGTCATTTCTGGACCTCTGATCCCTGGCCCAGCCCCTGGCCTCCCATCCAGCTCTCTCTCCTATTACTAGTTCCCCCTGCCATGTAACCACAATGCCAGCACCAGAGGGCTTACCAGCCTCACCAAGGCACATTAGGCTCCTAGCCCTGCTGGGCAGTCCAGCTGGGATAAGCTGGACTGCTGGCCATGCCAGGCAGCTTGCTGCCAGCAGCCTGCTGTCCTGCCTTCCTGTAGGACTCCCAGCCCTCTACCAGGACTCTCTGTTCCTGAAATATACTGAAAAGATGAGGTTGTCTAATATATCATATTTCAACTTTTGTGACCTAAAGGATATACTCTGCTGAGACTTTAGGTTGTTTTCCTGGGCTAGAATCCAGAATATGATTCCATCTGAAATCCTGTGTATGGACTCAGACAGATATACCATCTGCTGCTTGTGCCATAGTTATAATATATTTTACATGATTTAGCTCAATTGGAGATAGATATATTTCCAGTTCTAGCATAGACAATCCTAACATACAGTTCTTGTTGTAAATTACTGGACTAGTAAATGTATTGTTTAGCTATTGCTATGTCACAGTTATAGCACATGTTTTGGCAAGAATGGTTATTCTCCCTTTTGTATCTCTTTTTGCATTTCTATCCAGTTCCACTGAGTCAATGTTGTTCCTGAACAAATTCTTACTGTTAATAGAAATCATCTCCCAGATGCTAATTACCAAGATGTGGTAATGCGGGAGGTGAAAAAAAAATAAATACAAGGATTTGGTGGCCTTCAATTCCTTTTTAGGTCACTGAATTTCCATGAGGAAATTAATATTTTTATGAATGGATTAGCTATTAGAAGTTAGTCCATGCCTGTTATTTTTACTATGTAGTTTGATACTCTGCATCTGATCCCTATTTAATTGATCACAAAAGATATATGGTTTTGTTTCTCTATCAATATTATCTAATATTTGAAACATAAGTCTAAAAAAAAGGGTTAGGTTATTTCTTGCTCTGATGTGCAACATGTAGTTGGACAGATCATATTTCTCAGTTTCAGTTTCTTTAACAAATAAAATAGTAAAAATTATCTACTTTAAAGGAATGTTGTTAAAATTAATGCTTTAATGTGGTGTTTTTTCTCTTTATGGGAAGGTTCTATACAAGTCCACAGCACAGAGAAACTGTGCATTAAATTTGATGAGTTACTTGAAGGAATCAATCAATTACTTAGAATGAACTGTTAAGTATAATTAAGGACACTCAGTAGCACAAGATGGGAATAGAAATATCCATGTCCTAGCTCCTAGTTTTGTACTTGATTCAGTTTTGTACTTGATAATGTGACTTTTGGGGGCCATTATTTCCACTGCTAACAACTCTTCATTGAGCTTTTTAAAATGTAATCAGAAATCCACTTTGGTGTGAAAATATACTCACTTTAGTGTGAAAATGTAGTCTCAGATTAGCAATTTCTGTGATAAAAATATTTAAAGGACTCATCACCATGATATTGAGGCATTTGCACATATTCTTGTGCAAATAATGTCCAATCTCCTTCATTTACATACATAAGTGGTTGGCAAGGAGAGCAAATTCATGTGAAACAAGTTACAAAAAACTCTTTATATAAAGTTAATTTATAAACTGTATGTACAACTTTGTATCTTTAAATAATTTTAAAGGGCTGTTATTTGAACAGAAATAACACATGGAAGGGAAATTGTCTGGTGATGTGAGTTTCAGGAGTCATATGGTGACATAACATGCAGAACAAATCTTGTTGCTTGTAAATTCTTAGAATTAAGAAACCATTAGCTATATAGTGCTGTTTTTCTGTCCTAGACAATGAAGAATGTGGAAAGAATTAATTCACATGAATTATTTGGTTACTAACCATGCACATATTTGCTTATTTTGGAATCTAGAATACAAAAAAGGAAGGGTAATATTTAATAGCCAACTGGCAGTCACTTTCCAGTTTTTAAATCAGAGTTTAACCACCAGTGGCCAGCTGTGTTACTGATCTACATTTCCCATTAAGACAGAAGGGTATTTGTTTTTAGTCAAATAGTCCCTCTATCCCTCCTACTTATCATGGAAAAATTAAGCTTGCCAGAAGCATCAATCTTATTGTAGTGTAAATAAGTGAGTAGCAGGTGGTTCTTAGGAAAAGGGAGTAAGAGAAAACATTAGCCAACAATGTCAGATTTAGCTGTTCTGGGATTGTGTCCTGACAAAATCGTGGGTATGGTTCTTTAGGTTAACCCTGGTATTTAATAAGAAAAGCTGTGCCAAATGATCAATTCATTTTGAACACACATACATACAGCACATAAGTTAAATTAGTATAAAACCACACTGTTTCGCTGAGTTTATATCCACACACTCCTCTGCCTCTCTCTACGCTATATCAATCCAGGGGGAGGAGAGGAAGTGTTCTTTTCCTTGACTCTTCTCAGCTAAGGTCATGTTTTTCCTTGTGTTTAATTTCTCAACAATCTCCTTCCATTCATATCTTGCCTTATGTCTCCATTTCAGTACAGCCAACTGTAGAGTACTGATCCTCCCTCACTAGTCTTCATGTACTGCATCCTTGTGTTATTCCTTCATTTCAATGAGGGTCAAACCTTAAAACTGTTTTACTCTGCCTCACCCCCATCTTCGGACATTTTCATTTTCTGCCTGTAACAAAGCTGCTTTATCCCATGCTGTGTTTCTCTCTTTTAGGCTGTTAGCTGTAACATGTTATGACATGTCCATATAAAGTACATCCTATACAAATGAAAGGTCTCATCATGTCAATGCCAAGATGTCTAATATATTTGTATGGTGGTGCAAAGAGGAGTTAAAGCTTCCCCAGGCACATGGCTGAGAATTTCTTCTGCGCAGAACCATCCCTAGTGGGCATAGAGCTGGTGCAGGGTGTGCTAGCAACTACAGTCTATGTATGGAGATCACTGTGTTCCAGTGAGCTCCAGGTGGTTAAATAGCTACATAGAGGGTATTTACAAGCCAACACAATGCTGAGCAGCTCTGAGGCAACAGGAAACATCCTTACCTCACAATTCTCCCCTTCTGTTCATGAAGATGTGTTAATATAATATTAGCACATCTAGTCTCAACCCTCTTCCCCCCTCAAGTAGTATGTGATAGGCAAGTGTAAATAAACATGTGTCTACCAATCTTATTCCTCCATAAAAGCTGTTAAAAAAACTAATTGTACAGATCAGATTCTCACTTACATGAGTTATAATTTGCAGCATAGTCAGGGATTTGGATGGTGGAAAGATAACTATACCACCCACTGCCTAATAGGCAGGCAGTTTGAGATTGCTGAAGTGTAACAGCATTTTAGTGAAGCCCACTTTTCCTACCTAAAATCCAGATACTGCCCCTGTGCCAGGGCCTGCAAAGGGACTGACATAAAACAGTCACTACTTTGGCATTCCCTTTAGTTTAAGAAAAGCCTTGATTAAAAGTGTGAGCAAGAGAAAAGGAGAACTTATGACCTTACTCTTTGTTCCTTAAGTTTAAATGTAGATATCTTTCTAGGTATTAACGTAGTAATACAATTGATTTAATATATTATATACGTTAGCTTATTTTTATTCTGAACAGTATTTGATATCATACAGTGACAATCATTTTGGTATTGTCGTATACCACAAGCTCCATTTCTCCCACAGTATTATTAGGGATGTTTTGGATCATCTGTCATTTTGGAGCAGTCAGTCATTGGAACATTGCTTTTATAGTAGTACTTTATAATACAAGTAGACCATTATTCAGTTGCATGTAACAACTACCTATTTTTTTAAAATATCAACAATGTCCCCATGTATTTGAATTTCTGCTCTGTGTAGTCTTGTAAACTGATCCACAGCTGCTTCTTTGCAATGTTCAAACACTATTTCAAAACCTGTGCCAAAACATATTTTGACCTATTCATACTTGTCATCATTCAGTTTTCAGCATTGTAGTTCAGTTGTACTCTTTGATAACTATTATCTGCAATAGGGCAATTTGTTACTTGAAACAAGGCTAGTGAGTAAATGACTACACTGAAGAATGACTGGTATTTGTTCTTCTTGGGCTTACTGCAGTGGTCATAGCATAGTATGTTCAGTGAGCACATCTTCCCGGACTGGGAGCAGTGAAGCTCCTATAGATTCCAAGATTTATGACTACTCATTGTCAAATCTCAACTCTGTTTTAAAGAACAGAAATAAATAATTTATTCCAGACAAAATACAGGACTATGTAGCACTTTAAAGACTAACAAGATGGTTTATTATGTGATGAGCTTTCGTGGGCCAGACCCACTTCCTCAGATCAAATAGAAAAATCTTGTAAGGTGTAAGTCAGTGTGGATGTTTGTCTTGAGATGAGACTCTCTAAGTTAGAAATGTCTCTAAGTTCGATGAGCCACTAAAGCTCATCACCTAATAAACCATCTTGTTAGTCTTTAAAGTGCTACATAGTCCTGTATTTTGTTTCAGCTACACCAGACTAACACGGCTACATTTCTATCATTATTCCAGACAGACTCTTTACCCAGTTTTAATAAATGAAATACTAAGAAATCTTAGACAACATGTCACAAATTCACATAAAAGATTTTATTATTATTTCAGACCATCATGACATGTAGATCACAGAACTGGATAAAGACTCTCAAATTTGAACCTAGACCACAATGCTTTTTCTGAACAGTAGGGATGGTTGGGCTAGAAAAGAAGCTTTTAAATCAAAGGCTCATCTTGAAATGGAGCCAGCTTTTGGGAAAAATATTAAATGCCATGAATTCCTTCACATTTCATGAAGCTTGATCTGTAACTGCTTTATAACCTTGAAATGTTTTTTAGCTAAATACATTCTGTCCCTTCTGCAAGTAGTTTGCCATTAAGCAAGGACTTGAACTGCCATCCTAGAAGATATAATCTTCACTACCATAATTTTAAATCTCTCAGAAGAACTGGGAGAGGATGACGGTATTCTGAGCTTTCTTCCCTCAAACTTCTCCATGTTCCCATCAGGAACAATACATTATAATTTATGAAAATCAGATGTCCAGATTATTTAAATTGGCCAAGTGCCAACCAGGCATATTTCTGCATGAATATTTCCTATTAGTTCTGGCTTTCTTCATAGGAAATTATTTTCATTTATATTAACCCAAGTCCATCAAATTTACTAAATTATTTAATATATAATTAGAAACTCCTGATCTTATTCCATCAAGCTTAAGGAGGTATTTCAGTGACCCGTTGGCCTTCTGCTGTGTTTCCAAGAAGAAAAAAGGAACATTTTCACTGGAAAATGGTTCATAGTTCAACAGTAGTTTAAACAGTGACTCTACTCTTGAGTGCATCTTAGCAGCTGGGAGTGATACTGCAGGACTTTTTCTGCTCCTGACACTCCCTGTAGCTTGTTGGCCTTGCTCTTAAGTGGCTTAGCCCTCTGGCTAAATCACATAGTCAAAACAATGGACCCCTTCCAAGGTAGCAAAAATTTCAACAAACTGCAAGCCCTCAAAAGCATCTTCAGGCCAATCTCTGAGCCCTTCAAGTCCCATCCTTTACTCATGCCCCAAAGAAACTTTGTCCCATTCTTAGACAAGCCACCTTCCCAGTGGTGGCTTAAGCTCTACTCAGGCTCACCCACTATTCCTAGGCTTACCAACTATTCTGGTTTATGACCCAGGGACCTTATGAACAGCAGCCATGTACTGTTTCCCTTCACTAGTTGCTGATGCATTCACTGGGTCTGATCCTACCCAGTCACTTTTCTTTCTCTTGTTATTTTGACTTTCCCCTTTCTGGTACTGATGGTCTTGTTTCTGTTCTGGATACTTGCAACTGAAAACACTCCAAAACAAAATAATCCAAAAAATCAGATGGTTCAAACCACTCAAATTGTGAATTAGTTATCATGTGACGTTCTCTTGAGTTTTAATTACAATTATTTTTCCAAAATTAAAGATATAAGCCTTTAGATCCTGACTCAGACCAGTGGGCCAACTAATCCAGTATGTTGTTTCTGACAGTTGCAAGTAACACATACTTCAGAGGAAGATTCAATATTACCAAAATGAACAATTGTGGAATAACCTAGTCATAGACAGGATTTCTTCCTAACCCCGAAGTATTTTGATTTATTTCTTTTATGTCCAGGAATATTGGGAATGTATATCCCTTATATGTTTTCTAGCCTATTTAATGTGACTATCCATGTACTGTAAATGTCTATATTGGAGTCTTACCAAGTTCTGTGATTTAGTGATACTTTGTAGAAACAAGTTACACAATTTACTTAAGATTTCTTGCTTCTAGTTTTGAATAACACCTTGTTCCTGTATGGAGAAAGGGTAAATTTCTCTATAGCCATCGTTGTTTTGTATATCTCCACCATGTCTTTCTCTGCTCTAAATACTCACAGGCTTTTAAATCTTTCTTCTTTGGAAGAACAGATGATGGTTTAAACAGGATCCTCATCTTCCTAAGGAGGAGTCACTTGCTGGATGTGTATTGTCAAAATTCAGGATTCTCTTCACTTGTGAGGACTGCTAGGATTGCAGGGCTTGACACATCTCTGTCATCTCTCTGGTGTCTCAGTTCACCCCAACAGATGTCATGTCCAATGCCACCACTTCTAGCATCAATTTTACTATTTCTCCCATTCTTAAACTGGGACCTAGGCTATAGGAACATATATATCAACCATGCTGATCCAACATAAATGACTCAGTTCAACACCAGCGGTTCCATCCCTTAAAGCACCTGTAATCATTTGTGAATATAATAGCTAGACAGCTTTCTAAAAGCAAAAGTATTGTTTATTTTCAACATTCAGAACCAAGATTTTAGAGAAGAAGGACTTGAAAACAAACAATCTACAGATAAGGCTATTTTAACTAAAGGGTTACTCTCCCCTGATAATAGCCTATGAAAGGCTAGTTTCTTCAGACACACAAGTGAGTGCCTGTATCAATCCAAGTAGATCCTCAACATCTGTCCCTCCCTTTTAACCCAGCTGTAGTTATTTTGATCTGATTTCCCCACCTATGTTCTAAATGGCAAAATAAGTTTAATACCTTGGCTGGAGATAGAATCTTCACAGGTAATAGGTCTCATATCAAATCTGATGTTTTGACTGGTGAGTGGGTTATCTTGACCCTCAGTTTCCCCTTTCTGCTTGTTTCCCAACAGTTCTGTTAATTTAACCCAATACAGTTATACATCTCAATCACAAGGTCAACATACCGCGTTCTTAAACAATTCCTGACCGTTTAACATTTGTATGTGTGCTAAATTCTACTTCTAAATACAGCCTAAATTAAGACAGTGCTACTGAGAAAGAAATTTCAAAGCCATCTTCAGTGGTAACATAAAATATCCAGGTGTAAATTGTGCATAAACACTATTAAGCAAACATAAATTGGAGTATATGATAACTCGACCAATTTGTCATGCAGTGGATATGTAAAACAAAAGTAACTTTACAAACAGAGAAGAACGACACTCAGATGAATCAAGAAAAACCATCTAATGGGAGGATAGGAAACACCCTTGCCTACTCAGACTTCTCCTTAAATTGTACCTGCACAAATCACCAACATGTCTGATACAAAACATAGTTGTGACGTACATGAGGCATAACTCTTAGGGTATGTCTACACTGCCACCCTAGTTCGAACTAGGGTGGATAATGTAGGCATTTGAACTTGCAAATGAAGCCCGTTAAACCCCCTTGCAGGAGGAATAACAGTAGTTAGAATTAGGAGCTTTAATTCGAACTACCTAGTCCGTGCCACATGGAGCTGTGGGCAGGTAGTTTGAACTACGGGCATTTAAAAATGGCGCCTGCCCAGGAACATGCAAATGAAGCCTGGGATTTAAATATTTAAATTCGAACTACCTGCCCGCAGCTCCAAGTGGCATGGACTAGGTAGTTCGAATTAAAGCTCCTAATTGGAACTACTGTTATTCCTCCTGCAAGGAGGTTTAACGGGCTTCATTTGCAAGTTCAAATGCCTACATTAGCCACCCTAGTTTGAACTAGGGTGGCAGTGTAGACAAACCCTTATTGACTACAATAGACGTGCAGTTATTAACATCCATGGTGGCATTTACTATATGTATCAAAGTATCACTACATTTGCAGTTGCACTCATAAAATGACCATTACAAATTATTTTACTATTTTATGGCACCAATGAATTCTGCAATACATTAATGTAATTATTTAAGTCAAGAGGTGAAATCCAGGATCTATTAAATTGGATACTAATATCAATAAGCAATGGCCCGTGGCCACAGATATTAGTCCTTAGCTGAAGTGTTAAGCAAGTTGCATGGGACATAATAAGGGGATTGAAATGATGACTGCATGTTACTTTTTGAAACAAAATACAGGACTATGTAGCACTTTATTTTGTAGGACTATGTCCTGTATTTTGTTTCAGCTACACCAGACTAACAGGGCTACATTTCTATCACTATGTTACTTTTTGGGCTTTTTGAATTCTCATTGCTGCCAGGTGTTATTCTGGTCCCTAAAAAAAATGTTACAACAGATTTTAGGCTTCTCCAAAACTACACCAGCTGGTAATCATCTCTCAGGAGCTGATATGAGATCCTGAGATAAGAGCAGTGCAACAGCTTTTTGATCATATCCTTGCTCCTGGCACAACCATGAAATGTCCCTAAAAGTTGAGGCATCCTGAATTGACAGACTAAGGAATCATGGTGGACCTTTTATACCTCCTAATCAGGTGCCTCAGTGTGGGCAAGGAGCCAACTCATTAATTCTAAACTATGAAATTAGGAAATTGGGATTTTCTTCCTGTCCTACAATAGCTGTGTCTTTCTGCTTCATAAAGTGTTAGAAAACTTTTTGTGGTAATGGAATTAGATTAATAACAAAGAAGTCTTTATTACTGGGAAGTTGAAATAAGGGTAAATGACTCAGAAATCCCTTAAATATTACATATTTCATTTAAAATGAGTTTTTCGTTAACATTTGCAGTTCAGTGAGTAATTGCTTTAATTAAAATGACTAAGAGGTCACTGAATAGGCTGCATTATCTACATATTGTATAACAATTTCAAATACATATTTTTATGGATTGTGGTGATGCCCAGTTACTATAATTCTCTTTCTTTTCAGATTGCCTTATTAGTATTTTCTTCTTCTCTTTGTGTCCTCACTACTAGTAATCATGAGTCATCTTTACTTACAAAAGTAACTATTGACCTCAAACAGAAATAAAATATACAACCTTGTAGGTCTTACTCAGGTGAATGTCAGTACTGTACATTTAAATAAGAGCAGGGACTTTCACTGGCTGGCCAAATGAAGGGAACAGTGCTTTATGGCAGGGATGGAGAGAGATTAAAGTAAATTAAATAACAGATGTTAATGTTTCCTTTGATGAAGCAAACATGAGCATGGTTATTTTGAAGGCTTCCAATTTTGTGTCATCTAAACATATTAAAATAAAGTACTTGTGAATTGTACTGATATATCATGTTTAAATCAAATATTCAGTACATTTTCATTCTTTCTACATGTACTTACATTCTTATCTGATCTAGTTAAAAGAAGTATTTTTACTAATTGGAGAAAATGAAACAGGATTTGCACAGATCTTCTCTCAACTTCAAATGTTTAAATGAAGCATTTCATCTAATTTTCAAGCTATTTTGACAGTGGCGCCATAATTTTAAACAGCTATTTCCTCATTTTATAAATTTGATGGGATAAAGACTTTTGTAGTTTGAAGATGGGAATAGCACTATTCATTTTACAATGGGTCTCTAGGACATACAAAATGCCCCTGGTAGGAAGAATACAAATAATTAAAAATAATAATGAATTACAGTAGATATTCTCTCATTTTTCTGAGCATTGACTGCTGAATATTTACATATATTTTAACACAGCTCAATCATGACTATAGCTATGTCTAGACTACAAAGATAAATCAGAAAAAGAAACAGAATTTGCACTATGATTTACTTCCGAAAAAGGCTTTTCCAAAATTACGTGAAAAAACCCTCTTTCAGAACATCCCTTCTTCCTTGTAAAACTAGGTTTACAGGGATGCCAACAAAAGGCTAGTGTGCCCCCCCCCCCCCAGCAGACCAGGCTTTTGTTGTGGACCCTGGGGCAGAGCAGCTGGGGCGCTGCCGGTTGGTCCCACAGCGCCGCTCTGGGCACTACTGGACCAACCCGGCAGCACCCCAGCTGCTCTGCCCCAGGCGTCCTGAGTCAGCCGCTGCTGGTCAGTTTCAGCAGTGGCTGAATCAGGGCGCCTGGAGCAGAGCAGCTGGGGTGCTGCTGGGTTGGTCCAGTAGCGCCGAGGAGCGGTGCTACTGGAGCAACCCAGCAGCACCCCAGCTGCTCTGCCCCAGGCGTCCCCAAGTCAGCCGCTGCTGAAACTGACCAGCTCTGACTACAGGAAACTGGAGGCAGAGTTGCTCTGCCCCGGGCTTCCTGGAATCAGCCGCTGATCAGTTTCAGCAGCAGCTGACTTGGGGACGCTTGGGGTTCTTAAGTTGAATCTGTACGTAAGTCAGAACTGGTGGTCAGTTTCAGCAGCGGCAGAATCTGGACGCCAGTTCCAACTTACATACAGATTCAACTTAAGAACAAACCTACAGTCCCTATCTTGTACGTAACCCAGGGACTTCCTGTATATGGGACCTCGATAGGTCATCTAGTCCACTCCTCTACACAGAGGCAGAACTAAATTTTATCCAACCCAACACTGACAGATATCTGCCTAAATGGTTCTTAAAAACTTCCAGTGTCAGACACCACAACTTCCCTAGGTAATTTGTTCCAATGCTTAGCTACACTTACAGTTAAGAAATTGCCTTCCTAAGTGTAGTAGTTCATATTTGCCTTCATGGATTTTATCCTATTTATTTCAGAACATTTCTCCACTTCATCAATATAAACTTGAATTCTAATCCTGTGCTCCAAAGCACTTGCAACCCTTATCTTGGTATCATCTGCACATTTTATAAATGTACTCTTCACTTCAGTGTCCACATCATTTAGGAAGGTATTGAATAGAACTGGACCCAAGTTAGATCTTTGTGGAACCCAACTCATTAAGCTCTTCACACTTGACTGGGAACCTTTCATAACTACTCTGAATATGGCTTTCCAACTAATTGTGCATCCATTTTTCAGGCTTGTTTAGGCTACATTTCCCTAGTTTGCTTATGAGAAGAAGATCATGCAAGACAGTGTCAGAAGCCTCACAAAAGTTGAAATATTGCATATGCTGATCTTTTGCTCACCATCTATAAAGCTTGTTATCCTGCATTAAAAAATAGTAAGCTGGTTTTGTATAATTTATTTACCAAATTCATGCTGACTTCTTATCTTCCAAAAGTTTGCTCTTATGTCCTTGATATATATATAAAAAAATCCTGACAACTATCCAGAATTCTTTCCCCTCCTCAGACTTACTTCTCATGGGATCTTACCTAACAAGCCCTTATTTTCATTTTGCTGTTTCCCCAGCTACCATTCTTTAGTATCTTTAACTCAGTTGTGTCATTTATAGAGTAAGTAAAACAGTTTACAGAGGGAACAGAGGGATGGGAATTTCAATAGGAAGAGAAGAAAAGTAGGGAGAAACAGATTTGTGCTGAGGCCCATTTCAAATGTGTTACTGGACTGTAACTGAGTGACAGAGACAGGGAAGCAAAAAGAACAGCACTGTCTGCATCCACAAATAGCAGATCCCAGTCATGTGGGCTGGTGATGTTGAGAGAGTGTTTTAATTAGATACTTTTTAAAACAAGGATTTTAGCTTGTTAATGTTAATTGTAAGCTCTATAAGAAGAATGTTATTCATTCTGTTCGGTACATAATTTCTGTATTTCTGTTTTCATTATATTCTTACTTGGTATATCTCGGATCTTGAATAATATAATTATAGTGAAACAGTCATAAGTTCATCTCTGTGCTCTGGTATTATAAAGAACCTGATCCTGTCTTATACCAGTGAAGGTGTATGTTGCTTGGGAACAGAGAACTTTATAGTTGAGTATCCAGTTCTAACAACTGGATACTGGAGGATGATGCTTTCAGAATGTTGCAAACCATTGTAAGGACTGGCAGAGCTCTTAGGAGATTGTCTGGGTGGCTACACTAGTGGAGTTAGGAAGCTTACAACCCAGTTAATCTCCAAAATGTCTTTCTCCCTGAGACGGGGCTGGGAGTTAAAACTGACTCATACTTCTAGACATCCTGAGAATCATCACAATAATATTTTAGAAATCTGTGAAGTTTAATGATATGATTACTACTCACCAAAAACTCTTGCGTGAGGGAAAATTCATTGCAAACCATGGAACTGGACCAGCTTTGCCAATAGGGAGTCATGAGGAAAGTAAAAACCACAAGGGTTTAACTTACTTGAAAAATATTGGCAAACAAATCACCACTCTCAGGGTACGTCTAAACTACATGGCTCCGTCGATGGAGCCATGTAGATTTGTTGTTTTGGCAAAGTCAAATGAAGCCGCGATTTAAATGATCGCGGCTTCATTTAAATTTACATGGCTGCCGCACTGAGCCGACAAACAGATGATCAGCTGTTTGTCCACTCAGCGCGTTAGTCTGGACACTCCCCTGCCGACATCAAAGCCCTTTGTCGGCAGCCCCAGTAAACCTCATCCCACGAGGAATAACGGGGCTGCCGACAAAGGGCTCTGATGTCGGCAGGGGAGCATCCAGACTAGCGTGCTGAGTGGACAAACAGCTGATCAGCTGTTTGTCGGCTCAGCACAGCAGCCATGTAAATTTAAATGAAGCCACGATCATTTAAATCGCGGCTTCATTTGACTTTGCCAATGTGTCTAATCTACATGCCTCTGACGACAGAGGCATGTAGTCTAGACACAGCCTCACTCCCCAATCTGCAGTTGGAATTATTTTAATGAAGGGCATTTTTCAAGAGAATCCGACTCCACCTATGGTAGCATACATTTCAGCGATGCCCCGGAACAATACATAATGAATTCGCACTAGTAGGCTTGTGATTTTCTACATATGGATAAGTCCCCAATATGTTTATACTACACATGTTCATTTGATAATTTAGGCAATTTTTTCTTCATGAGACCTCTAATTCCACATTTGCTCTTGTTATAGATACAAAAGACGAGAGCATAAACACAGCAATACTGCTAAGATCTTGGTCGCAATCTGTAAAAGGTTATAATAGGGAATAATTTGGATCCATTTTCTAGAAATGCCTTTATATGGAAGCCCGGGTGAGCACTATCCTCTGGATGACAGGTACAATAGGCCAGGGAAGGTGTTGCCTTCCCTAGAGCTGCCTAGACAACTACGTGATAGTGCCTCCCCATCTTTTCTGAGATCTCCACTGCCTTCTCCACTCCATCCTCCATCCTGAAGGTCCCTGCTGCTTACTGCGTCACTCCTCCTCAGGACAGGGGAGTGAGGAACAACAAGAAGAGCCAGTGGCTGGCAGATTGAGGAGTCCCAGCTGTGAGCCTTTGAAGTCAGTAGTTCGATGATGGGGCAGGCATTCAGGGTTGAAGGAGCTGGTGCTTGGGGAGGCTACCATCTGGGTCTGGTATTTAGGGAGGCAGCTGGCCCCATTCTGGCAATGCTGGGGCTGGACCAATGTTCTCGGTAGGGGCTCATCCCAGGCCTACTCTAATTGCGCTAGGGCTGGCCCAGCATTCTGAGAGGCCTTGGGGCCAGGAGACCAGAGGCTCAGTCTGGGGCTGGTGGCAGAAAAGGAGCTGGTGGCAGCAGTTTGGTGCAATTTGACTAGGGCTCCTAAGGGCTTTTCCCTTTACTCAGGGAAGATTAACGACTATGGAATGCAGTGGCATATCCTTGGGTACAAGAGGTCAGGATAGTGTGCTAGTGTTCCCAAAGTGAGGGTTCACTTGCCGTCCAGATGAATATTTCCCATTAAGCACATACAACTTCAACATTGTCATATATCCGTCTGTAAAATGGTGCCTGTCTTATCGTACCACTTCTTCTGTTAAAGTGTGGCTTTACTGAAGCCTGCCTCATTTTCCCCTTTGATTGAGCATCAGTGGCTTCACTTTAAAAACCTTGGCAAGGAGAAGCCAAACACTGTATTTAAGAAAATAATCTTTTGAACAATCTTTTAAAGGATCATACCTCACAGCTCAGATTGAGACTATTGCAAAATTAACTCCTTCCCCCAAAAAACACAATATCTCTGGAACTGATCAGACCAGTCCCCAGAGACCTGAGCCAGAGATAACCATCACTTGTTGTGAAGTTTCATCCCCAGCCCATGCCTTCTCATCTTCCTTTTACTGGAGTAAACAAGGCAGCCCTTGGTTAAAGCACGGAGATTTATTTACAAAGAGCCGCCCCCTTCCTCTCAAAAAACATAAATATATTGAACTTGCTGAACCTTATAAATCATTTTCTTTTTGGTATTATTTACTCTGAACAGATCTAACATGTTTTATGAGACTATCCTCTCCTAGGCAATCTAAAAATAACTCCTGCTATGCATACTTTAATGCCATATTATAAATAATTTAACTGAGTATATTGAAATTGAAGAACTACAACTTGTGAAGAACAAAAGTGGTGTAAAGCCTTTAATTTTAAGAAAAACACAGCTTTGAACACTGAAATACACCAAATGAACTCTAAGGTCAACTGAAGTTAGTCTTAATTCCTTAATCACATGTCAAACATTTTACAAAAATAGGTCTTTAAAACAACACAGGAAAAACTAAGCAGAAAAATATTTAACACTATCAATTTATAGCTCTCCCCCTTACTTTGATTGATTGCAACTACATACAGTACAAACATCACAGTCTTCAATTATGATCAAAAACAGCTCCTTATTTCTACATCTCCAGTATAGGCAGTTATTGTTGCTCAAAAAGCATGACTGCTATCAATTATATAAATAGTTGAACTCTTCACTATATAAATAATGCATGAAATTCTGCAGGCTTCAGCTGACAATGAACATCATTTGAGTTCATAAATATTTCTTAAAACTCAACAAGTGGTGGCTAGTATGAGTCCGAACAAAACTGTTTCAAATTTTGTATTCCAAACTCTTCGTATTTACATTTTCTTTATAAAATCAACATCTATGTGAAAAAGGTTAAAATTCAACTTTCAAATGTTCTCTCATACAAGTTTCACTAGTATAGGCAACTATGGTGAAACAGTATAGTTAACCTTAGTAATTCTCATTTAAAAATTAGCACTATAAATAAATGTAGAATATATTGAATAGATTAAAAGCTAGCCAACTGATTCTTTATTTACATATATGTTTTGATATCTATCAATGTTCAATAAGTATGTTTCAGGGGAGTCACACAGGGTCAATTCTTGGCTCAAATGTTATGCAAACTTTTATTTTAGATATGGGGAAAAACACTGATTAAAAATCACACTTAAAAGCTAAGAGGCAATGTTTTGTAATGGAACTACTCTGAAAAGAATTTAAGGGTTATAGGGTCTCTGGTCAGTTGACTTAGGTTCATGGATCTGAAAAACTGCTATATAGATGTTTGGGCTCTAGCTGTAGGCTGATCTTTTGGACCCCGAGAGGGTAGAAGGTCAGAGTTCAGGCTCCAGGCTGAGCCTGACTGTCTGCGCAGAATTTTTTAAGCCTGCAGCAGCAATCCAGGCCAGCCATCGCCATGCCACAGGGCTTTTGTTTCCAGGCAGGTGTAACTATAGAGAATGGAACAAGAGCTCACAATGTGATGTATAAAACAAATGTAATCCTTGCATCTGGAAGAAACATCAAGTAAAAATAGGGACATGTGTTATTATCAGTTCATATGGTATTAGTGAGTGCTAAGGATGTTAAATTTAGATGAATCAACTAATCAAATAGTCAATGCAATTTGCATTGATGTTCAATTAGTCAATAAGGGCATCTCTGCCTTTGAAATGTGGCAAAAGCCCTGCCAGCTCTTCCTGTATTTCAAAGGCAGAAGTCCCATGATCCCCATGCACACTTTGCTTTTGAAATATACAAGAGACCTCTCTGGGCCCCTTGTACATTTCCAAAGTAGGGAACACAAGACCAGTGGGGGACTGCTTGAGTCCCCCACTTGCCCTTGCTCCTGCGGTAGTTCTGGTTTCGAAATGTAGCAAGAGTCCCACTCTTGCTAAATTTCAAAGGTGGAAGCACCGCCAGTTCCCCACTGCACCCCTGCCTGCCTCCACAGAGATGGTGCTGGGGGGAAACCAGCTTTTAACTGGCCACTGTCTCCTGCTCCTCTCCTTGTTGCCTCGCTCTGACAGAGGCAGCAAGGGATGGGGGGAGCAACTAGTCAGATAATTGACTAGTCAACTAGTCACTTACTTACCGAAGCAAGACAATGACTGGAATGCTGCATCTAGTTTTGATGTCCACATTTCAGAAAGATGACGACAGATTGAAAAAGATTCAGAAAACGGTATTAAGAAATATTCAGTCTGGAAAATCTGCCTTAACATGAAAAATCAAAGCAGCTCAATGTATTTAGTTCATTTAAGAAAATGTGAAAAGGTAACCAACACAATATGTAGTTGCCAGCATGAGAAAGGTATGTGATAGTTTATGGCTCTCTTAATTTAGCTAACAAAGACATAAGATCCAAAGACTGGAAACTGAAACTAGACAAATTCAGATGAATCATTAGGCACAAACTAAAGGTATACTATATTGTTATAATTGTGTATGATGCATCACTCAACTATCTCAAACAAATAATGGCAAAATGTGCATACAATTACACATTTCTAATAATTTCCCTATTCACTTTACTACACAACAGTTGGGCTCACAAAACAGATAATGAATTCTGTTTTAGATCCGGCAGAAAATCCAAGAAGGTAAGGACGAAAATAAAGATTAGGCAGAAGGAGACTGCTGTCTTTCTCCTCTGCTTCTATTTTGACACTTCAAAACAATTACTATGTCAATATCTTCTTTCCATAAAAAGAAATATAACTATTATATTTTAAAATGAGAAAGAAATATATTAAAACTAAAAATACCTCAGATATATTAGATTTACTTTCTTTTGGTTTACATTTAAGACAGACCTTCCAGGGGTAGCGATGGTTGAAATTTCATTATGTTTCTAAAAATTTGCTAGCAATCATTTTAGCCATTTTTGGCCATATATTCTCTGATTTATTTCCTAGAGATGTAATTGAAGTCTAGCTAAGAATAATGAAATATAAATCAGAAGTTCAGAAAGTAATACAAATCATATTATCAGAAGCTAATCTAGTCCAAGATAATATATAAAGTTGAAAATGATACTATAGAAAGTTCTGTTGCACCTTACTTATTTCAACTCAAATTGTCAAACTGTTATGATGATGGTCCATTGTAGAGCCCTTCCTGTTCCCTCCAAAATGCACAATTTTACCAGTAAAACCAGTAACAAAGCAAGTAACCATTTCAAGAAATCCAAACATAGCACAAAGTAATGTTTGAGAGGCAAGAACATCTGATGTCATGACACTTTCCACTAGTAAATGAGCCCTAGGGTTACATTGGTCTTTATTGAAAATATGAATTGATAAAACCACTCTTCTTTTCTCACCTGTCCATTCTTTGCCCCCATCCGTAGTTCCATCTTGCCATTACTTCCAGCTCAATAGTTCACTGTGCCTCACAAAAGGACATAGGACAAAGATTTGGGAAGGACCTATTGGGTAATTAGAATACAATCCCCTTCTATTGCAGGCCACCAAATCATATTATCTTGTTCCTTGCAGTCAATGATCATGTTATCTTAAGTATAGCGTGGTTATACTTGCAGGAGGAACAACAGGTAGTTCAAATTAGGGCTTTATTTCAAATGCCCGTTTCACTGCCACGTATAGAAGCGGGCAGTTACTTTGGGCTCGTAAATTTCAAAAAATGGCACCCGGCTGAGACTATGCAAATCAAGCGTGGGATATTCAAATCCCAGGCTTGATTTGCAATTCCGAATGCCTACATTTGCAGCCCTAGTTCGAATTAGACTGCAAGTGCAGACATACCCGAAGTTATTAATAAATCATGACTAACCAAACAGCACTGGGAAGGATTAAGACTAGTATGCTGATTATGGTAAAGAAGATTGTAAGTATGTTGCCTGTCCCTAGATTTAGGCAGCTCAAATGTGGTGCTGTAAATTCAGAAGAAATTGATGCATAGAGTACAATTCAAAGAGGATTATTAACAATAGAGAAACTAATAACTAATAGCCTTTTTAAAGGAGACAGTTTGTAGTCATACACAGGGGAGGCATAAATACATTTTATAACAGAACAGACAACTACATAGATGGAGGGATACTAAAAAAGCAACACGAAATTCAGAAAATAAATAGGAGTATAATAGGTTATGCTTCTCTAGTGCTGCTTTGTAAGAGGGTGGTCACTGCTCCTGTCCAGAGTCCAGATTATAGCCCTCCAGCTGTACTTTTCAGAAGATCTGCTGCCTCCAGTCCCATGTGTGTAGTGTGAAGGAGAGGAAAGATTGAAGTTCAAGCAGAATAATAGCAAGCTTCCACAGCTCACAAATTAGAGTCCTTGACCTTTAGGAAGCCAAAAGAGGAATATTAAACAGGAGAGAGAAAATTACCACCCCTTCTCCTTTTTTGTGGGTTCTGGGCACCCAGGGTCTCCAACCATTTTCCTAGACAGCAACCTCTACTTCCTGAAACCTGAGATGTCTGAGTTGCAATCTTGATCCTTCACATTGACACCCTGCACTGAACAGCTCCTTTAAGGAGCTGCCCATCTCCAGGCTTGACAAACCTCAGAGGTGCATGAGATTAAGACTGATTTTGCCTTGAGCAGCTCTCTCTCCTCCCTGAATGGAGTGAGAATCTGGCCCACCACAGAAGGTAAGCGCCCAAGTAATAAGAAGAGAGACCTCAGCAAGAGATAAGGGATTGAGAGAAGCAGAGAATTAGAAGTGGAACAGTACAATGGTTAAGGAAGGCCAAAGAAAGATGCAATAGTGACAAAACTAGTGACAAAGTGTTGGAAAAACAATAAAAGTTGAGATATGGAGTTTGAACTATAATGTTCCCAGAAGCATGAAAATATTGGAAGGAGTTACTGTACCTTAGAGACACTCTCTAATGCATAATTCCTCTCTTCTTCAACACAACATGGGGAGGATAGAAAATGTACTTTGCTAGGCACCCTTCTGGATCTCAGCATACTCTCCCATCACACCAAGTTAGCACTACTAGCCAGGGCTGGATGGGGAGGGGTTGTCGTCTTGGTTCCACCCACTCAATTTCGGCCACATGTACAGAAGACATTTGATCATAGCTATCCCTTTCTCCATGCCACAGCTGTAATCTGGGCAAGGTTAACATAATCACACAGGAGTAGAGAGTGTTTAGATGCTTTTAAGATGCTGTAAAGTGAAGTAACAAGAGCCATAACAAACCCCTTGATGAGAAACAGTAAATTGAAAAGTCAATGGAATGAGAAAGGTAAATACAATAAGTCTGATAAAAAAGGGAAGGTTACTCACCTGTGTAGTAACTGCAGTTCTTTTAGGTGGTTGTCCCCATGGGTGTTCCACCGTAGGTGCTTCAGCACCACTGAGCCCAGAGATGGAGATTTGTGACAACAGGACCCCGGCCGACCATGCACGCACAGAGCCAATGTGTGTTCTGAGGAAGCTAATGCACATGCGCAGCTTCCCCTCCCCCACAGTTCCTTTTCTGATCCTGACATGCTGTATTCCAAAGCAGAGTGGCGGAGGGGGTGGTGGAGTACCCGCGGAGAAAACCATCTTGAAGAACTCTAAATACTAAGTAGGTAACTTTCCCTTCTTATTCGAGGAGTGTCCCCGTGGCTGCTCCACTTTACGTAATAATGAAGCAGTATTCATAGGAGGAGGTGGGAGCTTCAAATGCTGAGCCTATGTGGCCACATGTTGTCTCTGACTCAGCGAATGTCTGTATTGCATAATGCTGCATGAAAGTAAGTGTTGACGCCCATGTGGCAGCCTTGTAAATATGTTCTGTTGGGATACCCTGTAGGAATGCTTTTGTGGCTACCATTGCCCTTGTTGAGTGAGATCACACAGTTGATGGGGGATCTCTCTTTCCTATGGTATACACTCGTTTAATGTAACTAGATACCAATTTTTACAGTCTTTGTTTTGATATAGGCAACCCCTCTGACCTCTCTGTTGATGAAACAAACAGCCGAGGGGTTTTCTGAAAGGGCTCTGTCCGGTGTAGATAGAATGCCAGTGCTCTGCGGATATCCAGGATATGGAGAGCTGCTTCTTTATTGTCATTGTGCAGTTAAGGGATGAAAACAGGTAAGTATATGGGTTCATGGTAGTGGAACATGGTAAGTACTTTGGGTAGGAATTTGGGATGAATCTTAAGTGTGACCCTATCCTTATGAAATACTGCGTATGGTGGATCCACAATTAAGGCTGCTATTTCGCCAATACATCTTGCAGAGGTGATTGGCACAAGGAAAGCTACTTTCATTGATAGGTGTAATAATGAACAGATGGCAAGAGGCTCAAAGGGTTTACCCACGAGCACCTTCATGGGACTTGAACCTTGTGCTGCTGGGATTGGTTTGATGTATGGGGGAAACATGTATAAACATGTAGACCCTGTATAAAGCATTTGACCGATGGATGTGTGAAAATTGAGTGTCCTTGTACAGGAGCATGCAGAGTGGAAATGGAAGCAAGGTGCACTCTTATGGTACTCATGGAGAGACACGTGTTATGAAGTTCTAATAAGCAGGGCTCAACAATTAATGTAATCTACTTGCCCATGGCGAGAAGATTTTAGCCTGATGTGGCCGCACAGCGCGGTCTGTGCATATGCAGAGTGTGGTTTCGTGTGGCTGGCAAGCAGGGCTCACCGCTGCTTGGCGATACCTGCTCATGAGTATTGTAGAATGTGTGATACTCCCATGTGGAGTGGTTCATGGTTGTTTGCTGTACACCAGGCTGTGAACTTTTTCCATTTTTGTCCATATGTCCTTCTTGTTGCAGGTCGTCTGGGATTTGTAAGGATGAGCTGTACTGCTTCCGGAAAGGTCCTTTCTGTGGAATTTAACCAACAAGCATCCGCACCTCAAGGTATAACTTTTGGATAACTTTATGGAGAATTTGACCGTTTTGTTGTATCAGCAAATACGTGATTGGTGGGAATCGATGTGGTGGCCAAATGCTCATCTGTAGCAAGTACGGGTACCACTTTTGCCTGGGCCAGGCTATGAATATTACTCTGTCTCGTTTGAGCTTGAGGATCACTCGTTGTATAAGTGGAAGAGGCAGGAATGTATATGCCAAGTGTGCATTCCATTCTATACTGAAGGCATCCCCTAAGGAACTGGGACCTGGTCTTGAGCAGTACTGCGGGCAGCGAGCATTCTTGTGTGTTGCGAACAGGTCCACCATTGGAAATTCCTATTTTTTGAAGAGGTGAGTGAGCACTGATTGGTTTATCTCCCATTCATGGTTTTGTGGGAATTGCCTGCTTAGATTGCCTGGTAGATAGGTTGCGACCAGGTGTATGTTTTGTGGGATATACCATTCTCAGAGGAGTATTGCCTCCTGGCCTACGTGATATGGGCATGTTCTTCCCTGTCTGTTGATTTAATACATTGTAGAGATGTTGTCTGTGAATATTTGTACCGTTTTGTTTCGAATGAGAGGAAGAAAGTTCATGCAGGCACTCCTTACAGCCATAAACTCTAGTACGTTTATACGGTACGTGGTCTCATCTTGTGTCCATTGACCCTGTACGAGCTTGTGATGTAGATGAGCTTCCCAACCTAGGAGGGAGGCATCTGTAGTGATTGTTACTGTTGGCGGAATCTGTTGGAAGGGGACTCCTATACATACATTGTTGAGTATTGTCCACCATGTAAGGGAGGATTTTATCTTGTTGGACATAGTAAGGATTTTGCTCAAAGGATGAACATGATAGGTTGTGTGTAGCCATGCTTGCAATGTGTAATATGGCATGTGGTACTACAAATGTGGCTGCTGTCACATGCCCCAGTATTTGCAAGTATAATCGCACTGTTATACAAGGACTTCACTGTGCTGTTTCTATCAAGAGCTTGAGTGAGGTCCATCTGTGGTTTGGTAAGTCAGCCCAGGTTTTTACACAGTCTCTGTATGTCCCAATGAAATCTGAAATTTGATTTTAGATTAGGGGAGAGAGTACATTGCGCCAAATTTAGAAGTAGCCCAAGAGAGTCAAAGAGGGCTCTGATTTTCGAGACTGTTTGCTGTGCTTGCTGTTGTGTAAGGCTGGTTACTAGGCAGTTGTCTAGATAAGGAAATACTGTAATTCAGTTTTTTGCATAGATATGCCATTACCACTTTGAGTATTTTGAGAATACTCGAGGTGTGGTTGACAATCCGAAAGCTAGCACTCTGTATTGGAAGTGCCTGTCCTTTACTATAAAATAGAGGAATCTTTGGTGTGATGGGTGGATTGATATGTGAAGATAAGTGTCCTGGAGGTCGAAGGTAGACAGCCATACTTCTTTTTCCAAGGCAGGTATAATTGTAGCCAAGGTAACCATCTTGAAGTGTTGGTATTTGAAGTAGCAGTTCAGTTTGCGGAGATCCAGTATAGGTCTCCATCCCCCTGACTTCTTGATAGTAAAGAAATAATGTGAATAGAAATGCTTTCCCCTGTGTTGTTTTGGCACCTCTTCTATAGCCATCATGGTAAGGAGGTGCTCCGCCGCTTGTAGAAGTAGGCTCTTGTGAGACAGGTCCCTGAAAACGGACAAGAGGGGGTGGGTGGGATGGGGGGATGGTTGTGAATGGGAAGCAATAACCATTTTTTTACGATTTCTAGCACCCATTTGTCAGTTGTGATGTTCAACCAGGCTGCATAGAAGTTGGCTAGTCTGTTGACAAATAGTGTTGATGATCTTGGCTGCTGCCTTGGAAATATCAGAGTTGTGTCACCCTCGACCAGGACTTCAAAACTATTGTCTGAATGTCGATGGTTGCTGGGTGGATGACTGTTCCGATGTCTGTCTATGTCTGGTCTGTCGCTGATGTCATCCGTTGTTATATTGCCGTTGTTGTTGGTTAAACAATGAAGGTCTGTATCTTTGTTGGAATGATCTGTTTTGTTTTCATTTTATACCAGGTACCTGGATGTCCAACATTCTGAGTGTGGCTCTAGAGTCCTTCAGGGTACGGAGGGACACGTTTGTGGACTTTGCAAAGCGTTTCGCGCCCTCAAAGGGGAGGTCCTCAACAGTGGATTTGACCTCTCTTGGAAAATCAGAGAGCTGAAGCCAGGATGCCCTCCTCATCACCACTGCTGAAGCCAAAGATCTGGCTGCTGTGTCTGCGGAGTCCAATGCAGCCTGTAGGGTTGTGCGAGCTATTAATGTACCTTCGTTGACATTTGCCCTGAACTGTTCTCTCCTTGTGTCTGGGATAGATTCAATAAAGCATGCAATTTGGTCAAGTATGTGGTGTGTGTATTTTGCTAATAATGCGATGTAGTTAGCTATTCTTATCTGCAGGCTTGCCGACAAACATGCCTTTTTCTGCTTAGTATCCAGCCTCTTCCAAACATTGGTGTTGGGAGCTGTGCATGTATTTTGTTGCATCTCTCTTTGATTGACTGCTTCCACAGAGTTTGGTGTTGGGTAGGAGAATAAGAATTTGGCTCCCTTAGGTGCTATATAGTATTTTCTGTCAGCTCTTTTGTAGACTGACGAAATTGTGGCTGGGGTGTTCCATACATTTTTGACTGGCTCCATGAGGGCCTCATTCATGGGGATGGCTAATTTATATTGAAGAGATGTGTGTAAAATATTTGAAACAAAATACAGGACTATGTAGCACTTTAAAGACTAACAAGATGGTTTATTAGATGATGAGCTTTCGTGGGCCAGACCCACTTCCTCAGATCAAACAGTGGAAGAAAATAGTCACCAGACTAACACGGCTACATTTCTATCACTATATAAAATATTTGTGAGTTTATGCTGTGCCTGTGGAGCATCTGAGAGAGGGTTCTCCAGGGCATCCGGGACTCTCTAGAAAAGCTCCTGGAATGATTTTATATCCTCCCCCACTGTTGATGGTGGAGGCATTAATGTGTCGTCTGTAGATGTGGCAGAAATATGTGCAGGTGGGGAAGATAGTGAACTGTGATCTTCCCTTTTGGTATCCCTGTCCTGATCCTCCATATCAGAGCTTTAATGCTCTATGGGCTGTCTGGTTGATGAATGGGACCATGGTGTCATGGGAGGCTGTGTAATTTGTTGTTGCCTGTAGATTGCCCACGGATCCCAGTATGGCCAGTCAGGCATTAAGGGCAATGGCATCCACTGTGGTGGCTGCCATTGCTGAGCCTGTTGCAGAGGCTTATGAGAATAATGCCTTGATGCATGATGTGGTTTATGTATCTCCTCCTCATCATCACCAAAGCTTGCTTCTACAGAGCTGGCTAGAGTGGCTGAGTGAGTGCTCAAGTGAGTGCCCTGCAGAGCGTTAGGGGTACCATCAATACCAAACAGAGGCATCCCTGGTACCGAGTGAACCATTAGTTCAGCTGCCTTTGTGAAGTGCAGCATTGGGGAAGGGGTAGATGGTAGAGGAGGGTGGGAGGCATTCGTGGCAGCATTAATTGTAAGGGAGGCTGCATAGCATGAACCATTGGTGCCACATATTTCAACAGTGCTGGTGGTGCCAACTCAAGTAATGCACTCCAGCTTGGTACTGCGTATGAGTGCTGCTTGCTTCATGTCTCATCTGTCGGTGCGAGTTTCTTTGGTGCTGGTGTTGCCAAGGAAGCTTTACTTTTCGCTCCTGTCAGCGGTTTGTCTGATGCACAGTGTGTCTGTTTGGGATCCTGGCTCTTCTCCTTGACAGTCCCTTTCGATCGCTGCTTGTCCGACCCCTTTGTTTGGGGTAGAGGTGCAGGATTATCATGGACTGATTGCTTCCTTGATGGAGATTCAGTCCTTGAGGAAGAGCAAGACCGTTTATTAACGTTAGTCTTTTGCTGCTCCTTTGGGCTCAACCCGGGGGGAGCCTTTCTTTCCAACCCCGTCCCAGGTGATCTCTGTCTGGTAGGGGTGGATCAATCAGGGTCAGTGGGCTGTCTTGAGTTGCTGTTTGGAGCATTTTTAATTGAAGCCCCCTTGCTCTCCTAGAACAGTTAGTCAATTTCTGGCAATGTGGGCAGTTGTCTGATATGTGATACTGCCCGAGATGGTGGAGACACTGGTTGTGGCTGTCAGAGATTGAAATGGCAAGTTTGCAGGTAGCACCCGGGCGAACCCAGCATAACCTGGAGGATCAGTACTAGCATGTGGCTGTTATGCGTTGCTAGTGTAATGAAGCGATCAGCGCTTCTCTCTTTTTTTTTTCAAACCTTTGTAATAGAAACTATCACTCTCTAAGAATATAAATTATAACTGAACTTGTCTAAATAAACTATATACAAAGAAATAAGTCTTGTATTAGGTGGAGGGGAGACTGCTGATCTGCGACCATAGCCAGCAGCAGTTGAGAAGGAACTGTGTGTGGAAGGGGTGGCGGCTGTACATGTACATCAGCCTCCTCAGAACACACATCAGCTCTGCACGTGCACAGCCAGCCAAAGGTACTACTATCACAAATCCCCGGCTCTGGGCTCAGCAGCGTCCGCAGAGGACACTCCTCAAACAACAAAAACCTATCAAATTACAGTAAAACTCCGAGGGTATGTCTAGTTCGAACTAGGGTGGTTAATGTAGGCAACCGAAGTTGCAAATGAAGCCCAGGATTTAAATATCCCGGGCTTCATTTGCATCTTGCCGGGCACCGCCATTTTTAAAGCCCCGGTAGTTCGGACTCCATGCCCGCATCTACACGTGGCACGGTGTAGGTAGTTCGAATTAGGCTTTCTAATTTGAACTACCGGTACACCTCGTTCCACGATCACAGAATTGCTCTTAACTTCTCCATGTTTTGACATTGACAAAATAGTAGGACTAAACATAAACGTTCACTAGTGCATTTCAGCAGCAATATTTGCCAGATTTTTCAGTCTCAAAAACCATCCTGAAAAAATAAAAGTTAATGCCTGCCAGCAGCTGTATATAATTATTATTCTGAAAAATATTAATACACAGTTATGTTGATTTAGGACTAGGTGTAAAATAATTATGCAAAGAAGGAATTGATGCCTAAAAGACCATGTACTTTGTAGAAGCATTCAATGTAATTTTTATTCAGTATGCATTCACTTTCAGAGGTACACCATTTTAACTGCTGGGTTACAAGCAATAATAAAAAGGCAGGTTTCCACTCATGGTAGTCAATCACTATGTAGTCATAGAAGAAATCTGAGTCACCCGCACTCTTAAGAAGTCACAAGGCAATGGAGGCTCACCTTGAAAACACAAATGTAATATATTTACTATAATGTGAGTTGTCATAGACCTCACCATTCTCTCAATAAACCCATAACATCTATTCACCTATTCAGGGCATGCTATTGACATTAGCTCTTCAAGGCAGTTGGGGGAGGAGGAAGAAAAGATACTAAAGAGAAATGCCCCCCACAAAGAACATACTAATTTAAATTGCAAACTGATATCCAAAAGGTTAGTGCCTGATGATCATAGTATTTTTCTAAATAGTTCTTTTAAGTAGGATAAAATATAGGACACCACATGCTAATAATGAAAAATGTATGTGGGCAGTAGAACACAATGCAGGGCTGTGTTTGATGTGACTTGATTAACATGCTATTGAAACTCTGAAAGGATTCAGCAATCTTCCATATGGAGTACATAAAACAATAAATAAAAAAGGTAATTTGTTGTTTAGCCAAGTGAAGTAGTACAGTCCTTCATTTATTGTATTTAGTGGCTAAAAATGCTTCTATGTTAAAAACAAGTAATAACTTTTGTGTTTTACTTATTAGCGTTCTAAAACTGAAATACAACTAAATGATGTTTAGCAAGCTATTCTTCAAGTACAAATGTTCTGAGCCCAGGGATAATCAGAAGATGAAAAAAATACCTTGAACTCCCACCTGAAGTCATTTGTCTTTTCCTACAGCAAAACAGAGAACTTAAGTATGGCCATAGTGGGTTAGACCAATGGTTCACCCAGCCCAGTATCTTGTCTTCTGAATCTGGCCAACATCAGGTGCTTCAGAGGAAATGAACATATGATAAATATTGAGTGACTCATTCCTGTCCCCCATTCCCAGCTTCTAGAGAACAGAAGCAAGGGACACTTCAGAGCATAGTTTTGCATCTCTGTCTTTCCTGACTAAGAGTAATCAGTGGACCTATCTTCCATTAATTTATTTAGTTCTTTTTTGAAAATGTGTTATAGTCTTGGCCTTCACAACATCCTCTGTCAAAGAGTTCCACATGCTATAGTGTCATAACACCCATTACTCGGAAGCTGTTGTAGCATCTATGCAGGAAGACTCCCTGGTGAGAGAGGGACCTACTGTTGTCCCTAATGGCCCATTGACTTGAATGGGTCCTTCCAAGACAGCCATCTGGAACTGGCAGTCTTTTGCCTTGGCTTTCCCCTGGTGTAAATACATTTGAAATATATACATAGCCAATATTCTTAATTTCAGATACTAAAATGATATATGAATACAAGTAAGATATATTCAGTAGTAAATAATGAGCTTTCTAATGATATCTTACATTAATTATCTTGCATAAAACTATAATTATGTCATAATCACATATCAATAATATTACTGTACTGTGAAAGATATGGGGTGTAGCATCTCATTGCATATTCTGTGGTATCTGAGTGTCTGGCAGTAGATAACAAATTCCTTTGTTGTGTTTTGGATGGTTACAGGATCTATAATTGTAGGTGTGGTGATCTGTGCATTTATTGAATATCATAGTCTGTAGGAGTCCACTGTTGTAGCTGACCATAGTGTCTAAGATGGAGGGGTAGTGATTATTGTAAGAGAGAGGATAGATAAGATACAGGCATGATTTCGAGAGGAAACATCTCAAATATAAAAGCTGTGTCTTATTTTCCAGAAGTTACTTAAGAACTGTATAATTAACTACCTACGTATACTTGTCAAAGTACCATTAATAAAATAAGGGGTTGTGATGAACATAGAAACATAGCAAAATGATATTTTTTGTGTTATGTATGGATCATTCATAGAGTGGTTATAGCAAAAAAGCAATTAATTCAGTGTGGGAAATATTTATTGAAAAATTAATAGGTATCTAAAGATTCAACTGGATGCTGGAACAGAACTTTATTGCTCCCCAGAGACAGAGTTCAGAAGGCCAGTTTATTAGAATTTGTAGATTTTAGAGTTAAGGATGGACACCAGTAAATCTGGCCCATCTTTGACCTTCAAATGGTGAATCTAGCCCATAATATAAACCTGTTTTTGGCTAAACATTGTACTGAAGGCTAGCAGCATTTGTTGGACCCCATAGAAGATTACTAATAAGGGCATTATTGAAGGGATAGTCCAGAAGCAAGGCGTGCAAGTACCCCCAAGCCATCGATATTCCATTATTTTTTGAAGTGGTTATTGTAATTTAATCCCAAAATGTGCACTTGTGGGAGAGAGATAATTTTGTTCACAGCAGCTTTTGCCATGGCCTTTTTGGGTGCTTTCAGGTTTAGCAAACTTGTACCATAAGCTGGAACCTATGTGCAATTTTAAACATGGATCAATGTAATAAAACTGAAGTTTTGAAAACTGATCAAGCAAATAATGAGACACCAGAAGAGCAAATGAAAGGCTATGCCAGTGAAAGCCGTCAAAGCCTTTTTAGCCGTAATGGATCCAGGAGTTAAGCCCTACATAGGGATGGAAGATACTCATCTGGATAGCATTTTCTTACAGTTATGAAGACATTAACCCACATAGCTTTCCACCCTGCACATTTTGTCATACATTCTTTAAAATTAGGGCAGCAACACTAGCAGCAATGGAAGGGTTGGACTCTGACTTTGTCATTTGTGATTGCAGATAATATCAAGAGGAGGATGTCTGGATCTGAGGAATGTGACTGCACATTGGGCCCACAGACAGCTCAGCAACTTTAGTGCAACTGAGCTTCAAGGGCACCAGAAAGGGCAAACAGTAGAATCTATTAGAAAATGACCTTCTAGTTTGCACTGGATTAAACTTAAGATTTAAGAATCAGAGAGACAGAGACTTGATTTATAGGGTAACCACTGAACACTATGGCTACGTCTACACTGGCATGAATTTCCGAAAATGCTTTTAACGGAAAAGTTTTCCGTTAAAAGCATTTTCGGAAAAGCGCGTCTAGATTGTCAGGATGCTTTTCTGCAACAGCACTTTTTGCGGAAAAGTGTCTGTGGCCAATCTAGACGCGGTTTTCCGCAAAAAAGCCTTTTTTCATGATCGGGGCTTTTTTGTGGAAAACAGTACTATGCTGTCTACACTGGCCCTTTTACACAAAAGTCCTTTGGTAAAAGACTTTTGCCCAAACGGGAGCAGCATAGTTTTTCTGGAAAAGCACTGATGATTTTACATGAGATCGTCAGTGCTTTTCCGGAAATTCAAGCGGCCAGTGTAGACAGCAGATGATTTTCCAGAAAAACTTGCCAGTATAGACACAGCCTATTGCTTTGATCAAAGACACTTGTGAAGCAAGTTTTGTGGGGAGCAGTGAAGCCAGACTGTGTGAACAAAGTATAGAAGAAAATAAAGGGCAACAATTCCAGGATAATTTTGGAAGCAGGTTGCTCAGTAATACAAAGCAATTTCCTATACACTGGGCCTGAGCTTTTAAGGGATATTGGATTTCTATGACCCAACGACTTTGACCAGAAAATACATACCAGTCAGCATGGATGGAGAATCAGACCATAGTAACTGGTGTTGCCCTAGAAGCTGGGGGTATGTCTACACTACAAAGTTAATTCGAACTAACAGATGTTAGTTCGAATTAACTTTGATAGGCGCCACACATACAAACTGATAGCTCAAACTTAATTTGAACTAGCGGAGCACTTAATTCGAACTAGGTAAAACTTATTCTACGAGGACTAATGCCTAGTTCGAATTAAGTAGTTCAAATTAAGGGCTGTGTAGCCACTTAATTCGAACTAGTGGGAGGCTAGCCCTCCCCAGCTTTCCCTGGTGGCCACTCCGGGCACCCCTTAAAGGGGCATGGGCTGGCTAAGGTGCCCGTGCCAGGTGCAAGCCTGCCAGCACCCAGCCAGCAGACCCTGCACCTCGCACAGCACGAACCAGCCACCCGCTGCCACCCAGCCCTCTGCCTCTTTCTGGGACCAGGCTGGCGGCTCCCAGGAGCCTGCCCGGGTATGCAAGAGACGGGCGCCTGCTTGGTGTAGTGCGGAGATCGTGGACCTCATCCACTACCTTCACACTAGGCACAGGAAAGTGGCCGCCTAGGGCAGGATAGCTGCCAGTCTGGCCACCCAGGAGCAAGTGTGCATGAAAATCAAGGTGGTCCACTGAGACCCCCGATCCTGAGCCCTGAGCTTAGAACGGCCGTACTGGATCAGACCAAAGGTCCAGCTAGCCCGGTAGCCTGTCTTCTGACAGTGGCCAACACTAGGTACCCTGGAGGGGATAGACCAAAGACAATGACCAAGCCATTTGTCTCGTGCCATCCATCTCCAGTCTTCCACAAACAGAGGCCAGGGACACCGTTCCTGACCCCTGGCTAATATCACTCCATGGACCCAACCTCCATGAATTTATCTAACTTGTCTTTAAACTCTGTTCTAGTTCTAGCCTTCACAGCCTCCTGCAGCAAGGAGTTCCACAGGTTGACTATTTGCTTTGTGAAGAAGAACTTTCTGTTATTAGTTTGAAGCCTGCTACCCATTCATTTCATTTGGTGTCCTCTAGCCCTTCTATTATAGGAACTAATGAAGAACTTTTCTTTATGCACCCTCTCCAAACCATTCATGATTTTATAGACCTCTATCATATCCTCCCTCAGTCTCCTCTTTTCTAAGCTGAAAAGTCCCAGTCTCTTTAGCCTCTCTTCATATGGGACCTGTTCCAAACCCCTGATCATTTTAGTTGCCCTCCCCTCTCCCACCCTCTGTCTTCCCCTCTCCCACCTCCTTTTCCCAGTCTCCCCGAGTTTTGTTCAATAAAGAGAGTTTCTATTTTTGACCACACGTGTCCTTTATTTTGTACATCAGGAAGGGGGGGTAGGGACAGGTAAGTGGAAGGATGTGAGGGAGGAATGGGGTACGAGCCCCTGTTGGGGAGGACTGGGGTGGCTCTGCGGGCTCCTTGGTGTGGAAGCTCTCCTGCAACCCCTGAATTGACCCCTCCCCCGGATGGCAGCCTGCGGCAAGTGCAGCCGGGCTGATGACCGAGTGCTGTGATGTGCTGAGTGTGGGCACTCAGGGCACTCCAAGCCAGGAGTGCTTTGCAAGCGGGGAACCCTGAGAACTGTCTGTCCGGGGTGGGGGTTGCGTCCCTTTAAGCACAGTCCTTGGCTAGCCTGAAGCAGCAGCTCCACGCTCTAAGTCCTACTCTGATGCCCTTCCGGCACTGCTTCCAGCCATCCTTAACCTCTGTTCAGGGTCCATTCAATGTGGACATGCTAGTTCGAATTAGCAAAATGCTAATTCAAACTAGTTTTTAGGTCTAGATGCACTAGTTTGAATTAGTTTAGTTCGAATTAACTAATTCGAATTAAGTTAGTTCGAATTTGTGCTGTAGTGTAGACATACCCTGGCATATTCTGTTTAAAAAGGCTAGAAAAGTCAGCCCCTAGAAGTAATGAGACATGGTATCTTGCTGGTGCACCTGTGCTTATAGTGCTTATAGTTATCTCTTATGATGGAAGTGACATACACTAAGGAAAAGATTATGTTCAAGATAAATATTTAAAATGCAAAGCTTGAAGCTTGCCAGGAATATAAACTAATTCATGTAATCAAAACCAGCATTATTTAGTGAATATAAGACAGACGAATATTTAACTTATCATCCCAGCTTCCTGGGATAACTCAAACAAATTATTTTTTCTATTCCTTTTTAAAATGACTTTTCTACTTAACTGATTTTTAAAACTGAACTATTTATGACTAAAACATATGCAAGTTGTCAAATCCCCCTCTTCATTTTTCTGACTATTGTGTTCATGGAAAAAAAATTCCTGCTAGGGAATGTAGCTCAATAGGTTAAAAATATCAATTCCAATTAAATGACAAGATTGCTCCAAATAATACCATAAATCCCCGTAACAAAGTATTTTTTGAGCTTATTAGGAATAAACAACTATAGCACTTTATTTATGCAGGTGCCCTTCACTGGCAGATACACATAATATTTAATGCTCATTGTGACTTCAAAAAAGTAAGCATATTGAAAAATCCACTGTTAAGCATGACATTGTGCAGTTCTGTTAACTAGTATTGAGACTTAATTAGTAACCACTAGCACAGCATATAATTTCAGAAGGCAAAAAATATCTATTGCAAAATACTCCCACTCACTTTACTTAGCTATTCTGTTCAATAAAGGCAAAAAAGAAATTCAGTCATAGAATGCTGCTAGCAAAATCATTTTTCTGACATACAAATACATTTTAGCTTTCTCTTGTTTACATAAATGAAGAATGCAATTGAATATCTTACGAAGAATTAAATATCTTATGCAATTCTGCATTTGGGAGTGGTAAACATTGATGGTCTAATATAATGTATTTCAAAGTGATCCACGAAAGCACTTTGAGAAACTTGCTAACTGGCCGCTCCGGTGTGTTTATTTACTGCATAGGCACAGAGCCTCATGGCTCTGGTTCACTGTTTGCAGCCAAAGAGAGCTGCAAGAAGCGTCAGCCTGGCCCACACCACTTGCTATGTCTATCTTTGACTGCTAACGGTGAATTGGAGCCAATGGGAGCTGCAAGTAGAAAAATTTTCACTTGAAAAGAACCTCAAATTAGTCCTGTGAAGAATAGAAAGAATTAATGTTATTTTTGCAGATTACATACTATATAGGGTTTAGTAAAAAAATTTCCATGTTTTGTCTGATTTAATGAAATCATAGACTTTAAGGCAAAAATACGTTGCTATGGTTATCTAAACAGAGTTCTTGCACAGCACAGTCTATAGAATTCATCCGGCAATTCCTTCATAAAGCAAAACATGTGGTTGAACTAGAGTTTCTAAAAGGTAAAAACATTCAATCCATCTTTAAAGTATAAATCAAGATTTTCAAAAGTAATTAGTGATTTTAGGTGCCCAACTTGATGCACCTTAAAGGACTTAATTTTAAGAAGTAGAGAGCACAAACTCTCTGAAAGCCATATACCTTTGTGAGTGTATCAAGTTGGGCACCCAAGAATAAAGGTAGACAAAAAGTAAAAATCACTTTTTGAAACCTTGGTCCTTTCTAGTGATGAAAACCTACCACATAACTTAGTATCGTGGTATCCAACATGTTAGCCACATATGCCTATTTGGTCAGTGGAGTGTGCCTAGTTGGCTAGAACAATAAAAACTCAAATTGTTGCATTCAAAAAAATTTAAACAACAAAACAAAAATGTTCAGATAATAGAAAAAAAGTTCAGAAGATCTTTGTTAGTGCTAAAGGCTCTTTACATTAATTTGACCCATCTGCTGGATGGAGACTTCTGCCAGTTCACAGAATAGCTTAAACATGCTGCTTAGTCTGGAAATCATCATGCATCGTCATAAGCCATGGCTGGTATTTCCAGGTACTAGTTTTCCACTGGTATTTATCATCAAAGTCTTTCTGAAATTACTTCTGAGTTCTCTGTGTGAAATTATTTGGATAAAACAACTCAGTTTTCAAACTAGTCAGTCTTCTCCTGGTATTCATTTCAACCTTCAAATTTATGTGCAGGTTCATCATGGTCACACAATTAGGTTCAAATGTTGGCTGTTCAACAGCCAAAAATTTTGTTCAATAAATATAGTGGTGTACATAAAAATTTATTCTCAGAAGTTTTTTGCTTGTTTTTTTATGGCTGTTCTAAACAACAAAATCTAGCATACAGGCATGTATTTGAAGAAAACAGTTATGTCTGTTTTTGAAAATTTAAAATAAATCTTTAACAAGTTTAATGCTTCCAGAGATACTGAATTTTAAATATTAGGGTACTTTTTTGGCCTCCCCATCAATATTGCTTATTTCTGCTTTATACTGAAACTGAACAATATTAATTCATTTTTCTAGAATTGCATTCATGGATTGGTTCCTTATTAGAAAGCATAATACTGAAGCAGGTGAAAGTACTAGTACCGAGTCAAACAACGCTGAAAACAACAAATCTTCGATAGAAACTGCAGCAAAGAAAGAAAAAGATTGGAAAGACACCAAACGTTAATTTCAAGAGAAATGGGAATGGGAATATGCTGACACTGAGGTGAATGAAAAGCCCATGGCTACGTCTAGACTGGAATGATTTTCCACAAATGCTTTTAATGGAAAAGTTTTTCCATTAAAAGCATTTGCGGAAAAGAGCATCTAGATTGGTTTTGCAGAAAAGCGTCCGTGCCACTCTTTCTGGAAAAGCATCCGTGCCAATCTAGATGCATTTTTGCGCAAGAAAGCCCAATCGCCATTTTCACAATGGGGGCTTTTTGCACAAAACAATACTACGTTGTCTACACTGGCCCTCTTGTGCAAAAGCATTTGTGCAAGAGGGCTTTTGCCCGAACGGGAGCAGCACAGTATTTACGCAAGAACACTGACAATCTTACATGAGATCATCAGTGTTCTTGCAGAAATTCAACCTGCCAGTGTAGACAGCTGGCAAGTTTTTCCGTAAAAACTGCTGCTTTTGCGGAAAAACTTGCCAGTCTAGACGCAGCCTATGTGTTTGCTGTGTTGTACAACAATTACAGCAAATTAGACTAAGGGCAAGTCTAGACTTGCTTTCACTTTCAAAAGAAGATATGCAAACTCAGCACAAATTTGCATAACTTCTTCTGATTGCTTTTTCAAAAGAGGTTTTTTTGAGAAATAAAGTAGTCTAGATGTGGTTCATTTGAGAAAAAAATCCTTTTTCAAAAGAACCATGTAAAGCTCATTTTTTTAGGAAGACGGTTCTTTCAAAAAAGGCTTTTTTTCTTGAAAGAACCGCATCTAGACTACTTCCTTTTTCGAAAGAACCTCTTTCAATAAAGCGATTGGAAAAAGATAGGCATATTCACTCTGAATGTGCATTTCTTCTTCAAAAGTGAAAGCAAGTCTAGACATGCCCTATGAAGGCATTTTCAGGGACAGCACAGTGATTTCAATCCAGTGTATCGTATTGGAAGCAAAAAGTGAGCTGATAAAATTGGTGACCTGAAATTGAATTTTGAAAAATAAAAACATAAAATAAAAAAACAAAATAAAATATGGAGATATATCTATCTCATAGAACTGGAAGGGACCTCAAGAGGTCATCAAGTCCAGTCTGCTACTGTCATGGCAGAACCAAGTGCCATCCCTGACAGGTTTGCCCCAGATCCCTAAATGGCCCCCTCAAGGATTAAGCTCACAACTCTGGATTTAGCAGGCCAATGCTCAAACCACTGAGCTATCCCTCCCCCTTAGAAACCATTTCAAAACCTTTTGTTCCTATCTTCATCTGACCTGGTAACTTTAGCCATCTATAAAGCAGTGTAGATACTTGCTCACAGCAGGAAGCCATTTTTAGATGGAGAATGGTAAAGGAAATTATTGTTTTCATCATGGAAATCATAAAGGACAAATGTGAAATAACATCTTGAAGCTCATTCAAAATTTGCAGCTGTCACCAAACAGTTGCACATTGATTGAAAGATTTGTCTACTAATCTCAAAAACCACTTGCATGCTGAACTTGATTAGTGTTTGGCCTACTCATTGGCACTGGCAGAGTCATGTGACATCACGCTCAGTTTATCTTTTGGATTTGTTTTGTAACAGAAGATTTCCAGATTCATGAAGAACTATTATCAGTGTGTGGGTTGAGAGATCCTACCCATGGATCTGATGTATTCAATGCTTTTAAAAGTGTCTCAAATGATTTCAACTTGGATTTAGCAAAATTAGCTTCTGTTACAACTGACAGTGTGCCAGCTATAATGGGAAAAAATTCTGGAAATGTGTGTCTTGTGACAGATCACCTGAAATCTAATAAAATGAACAGCAAATTGCTTTCCTGCCACTGTATTTTGTATTAAGAAAATCTGTGTGCTCAGACGTCCACAACAGATACTACTCATGGAAAGACTCTTGAGTGATTCCTTGCACTGCTTATTCCAATCAGAAGCTTCCTTGTGGAGAAAGGAATGCTGGGTAGGGTTTGTTTGTTTTTTTGTACTATTGAAGATAAGCCTTGGCAATCTGATTTGTGGTTCCTGACTAATATCACCGGTCATTTGAATATCTTATTTTATTAAAATATCTTATTTTAAATCTATTTCAAAATAGCTTATTTTGAAATTTGGTGTTTCAACACAGCACTAAGTTTCGAACTAACAAGTTTCAAAATGAGAGGAACTGGGACGTCGAAATAGTATGCCCATTATTTTGAAAAATATTTCATAACAGGAGGCTTGTTAAAGATGTACCTTCTTGTGGCTACTGCTTCAGAGGTGGCTGGACACCACAGCCTTAGTAAATTGTTCTAATAGTTAATTATCCCCACTGCTTAAAATTTTCACCTTATTTCCAATTTAAATGTTTCAAACATCAGCTTTCAGCCAATTTTAACTGGAACTGGTTATGTTTTTGACTGCTAAACCATAGACCCATCGGAATCGGGTGTATTTAGAATTCTTTTGTTAAGAAGTCAACCACTCTTCTTCTACAAAAGGCAATCGTTCTTTATTTGAGCAAAAGCACAGAACAAAACAATGGGCCAGATTTTTAAATAGAGTAATATAAATCTGATTTAGTTTCATTTTCTTCTATGAACTTATTCTAAATTTACACCCATGTAATGGAAATGAGAATCTGCCCCAAACTGTGCTAACAGGGAACAGAAAGGATAAAATATCCAAAGAAGTTCAGTTAGTAAACACAAGCAATGTGGATTCTCTGTAAGTTATCCAGATCATTTCAAAATGATCTTGAAATAACCAAGCATTACTAATTAGAATGTCTGTTTATACATTACAAATTGGAAGAGTTAAAAAATCCCCTCTTTCCATGGATTACTTTTATAGCTTTGCCTTTTGTCAAAAAATGTGATTTCCATCTGTGACTGAAGAATATTCAGATAAATTTGTAAAGTTTCAATTAAATCATTGATGCCAAAATATTACACATATAAACTTCAGGATGAAAATGAATAAATGTACATTTAAAGGAGACTATACTGCTCATCCCAAGCTCCCTTCTGATTTCATACTCCATACCCCATAGATATTTCACACACTATAAATTAAAGAATGATGGAAAGTTACTGAAGTCTACATTATGGATATGATCCAAGTCCTTTTCCAGTTTGGTGCATATATATCAAGAAATATGATAGATGGGTAGAGAAAATAAGGGTCAACTGTTTGTGCTAATAGTAGAAAAAGAAAATGCATTGTTAAAAAGCAAAATAAGCTACACAATCTCCCGTAACACACCTTTTTAAGTGTTGTTGAAAAGCTGGGTGTTGAAGATAGCTTTAAAGTACAAATATTTCCCTTTATACTTTGTTTAGATTACCTAAGTGGTCCTCTCACCATGCATAAATTTTACTCATAAAATTGGATTCACCGTTCTTTGGCTCAAAGGGTTACTAACTGACACTAAAAGCAATATAATTTTCTTTCAGGTTATTTTTTTTCCTTTTTTAAAGTAAGTGTTTGCTGTACAACAACAACTTTGCCATTTGTTTTGTGATGTTTATTTTAGGAGAAAGGGTAATGGAAATTTAACTTTGCATTTCATTATCCATATTTTGAAACAAGAAGATCAGTGTTCTATTTTTTTGCCACAGGCAATGAGCAAACAGTATAGCACAGGCGGTCAGAATTTGTGCAAAATTGTCTGTTAAGCTTCTTTGTGCCAATCCAGACTCCCATGGAGAGTTACAGCAACTTAACAGCTGAGCTATTATGGCAACTGCTTGTGATCCCTTCTCTGTGCCCTCTCTCCGTACATCAACCATTGGAGTGATAGGAGTCATTCTAGCTGTGACCCACTCCATTTTAGAAAAGCCTACTGATACCAAAATGTCCAACTTCTAAGAGCTCTTGCAGACCTTCTTCACCTGAATGTCAAGAACAAAGGCCATACTTCTCACAAGATCATGAGAAACCCTGTGGTCATCTGGCAGGGTCACCAGGGCATCAGAAAGGAGATGCAATGGTATACTGAGGTGGTGGCTGATATATCTCTTGTGATGGAGAAGACTGCTGGGTACCATCTTGGTAACAGACACTGGAAATGTTTGATATTTTGATGACCTTATTGCACTCTTGAAGCCAAATGAGGTGACAGAGAGGCAGAAGCACAGAGGGCAAGGGGGCAGGCAGAGCCAGTAAACACAGGAAGCTGGCTTTCAAGTCAGCTCCTCATGCCTATCGGATCACACGAAGCTGCCTGCCCCCAGTATTACTGCCTCTCTATCGGAGGCAGCAGTGTAGGGATGGAGATGGCAGGTGGGAGCCGATACACAGAGGGGAGCTAAGATGGTTCCTCGCACATGTTGGCTCTGCAGAATAACCTGCTCCCTCATTGCTGCATCCTACAAAGGCTTAAAAGCTGGCTCCTTATGAGCACTGGCTTCATGGAGCAGCCCTCCTTCTTCCTCCCCCACTCACTCCAGTGCTGTCTGTGATAGTCAGCAGCGCAAAGCGTGAGGGAGGTAAGCAGAGCTGGTACACGCGGGGTCAGAGGCAGCAGCATGGGGGCGGGGGGAGGAAACAGTGTATCAAGTAGTGAAAAAAATCCAGAAATAAACTTACTGTAAAAGTTAATTAGCATACCTTGATTTGTGCACTATTTTCAGTATTTTAAATGAATATATATTTTCCATTTTGCTTATTTCAATTTTTATTTTAAAATCATCACTCTGTAGGTATTTAACGGACTCCTGATTGCACACAAATAAAATGAGGTAAATCACAATAGCAATTACTATTTCTTACTTGCAATCTAGTATGCTTGATAGGTGAAATGTTTATACTCGTTTGCAGCTAACTCTTAATAGAATTCTTTAGTCCATGAATTAACCAAAGAATAATAAACACTGCTTCTTTTTCAACAGATTGCTATAAAAGCAAAACCAATTGTACCAAATTTATTGCTTTTTGGTAAAAGTAGAAAATACAGACAGACAAACTAAAATAGGTACTGTTTGCTTCTGAATATTTAAGTATTCTTAGGTATATAAAATTTTCTATTACATCTGTATTTCACTTGCAATCTTCTACCTATATAGAATTTTAAGGTATATCAAGTTAATTTTGTATAATCACTATGGAAGAAAAAAGCAAAGGATTCAATTTATAACTTTGTTTGACATAATGGAAATACGATAATGTTATCTAATGTAAAAAAAATACTAATATTTAGGCTGTTAATTATTTTTGCTGGTGGTTCAAAAATATCAGGAAAAAAGTCATAAAATAGCTGCTTTGAGTCTCCAGGCTCCACTCACACAAATTGTTGCTAGAATTGCAGCTGTTGTCCCTACTATATATGCAGATACGATTGCTACTGCAATTTTCTTCAGACTAGTGTTTCAGAGCTTCAGTGGACATGAACACAAGAAAGTTAACACAGAGAGAGGGAAAAATAACCAATTGTTAAAATCTATTCATGCAGAGCCTTTAACAATATTTCACATTATATAAAATAGAAATATTAGGAACAATAGATTTTCATTTTCTTAATACAATGTTAAATCGATAGCTGTACAATCAGAAAAAATTGCATCGTCAAGGATGCACATGACCTTCTACAATTCTAAACAGTATTTTGCTCAGGCAGGCAGGCAAGCAGCAGCAAATATGGTCCACTGGTAAGAACTGTTGATTCTGTATTACACTGTATGGCCAAAATTCTTCTCATATACACTGCAAAATGTCAATCACTCTGGGTCATTGACTATCCACAGTTCTATGCCTAACAAATCTGCAAAACCAAAAGCTGAAAGCAATGATTTCTTAGATACCACAAGTGGCACACAATGTGTATATGCGCAGTATAACTCTTATTACAACTCAAATGTTCTCTCCAAGTCCTACATTCTGTTGCATACATTTAAGACAGACATTAACACTCAACAGCTGGCTCACTAAGTAGAAGGGTTGAACAATAAAGAGACTAGTTTTATCTTTTCCTTTTTTTTTTTTTGAGCATTAGCAGGCACCACCATTGGTTCTGATGGATGCATAAAGCCATATAGCAAACATGGAAAAGGAATCCAAAGCATTCTTTAAAAATCACTGCCATTGTTCCAGTGACTTCAGAAGTGGACATTTCAGAATAGTTTAATTTCTCTCTCAAAACAGCATGGGAAACACAACTGGATTCTTTCCTTAACTGTCTCAGAGTTATTCAGAACATTCATAATATTGTTACAGGGGGAAAGGGGGCTACAATGGATTTCAAACACCATTTGTGTCTATTTTAAGCACAGCTCGTACTCTAAAGCCAAGATTTTGAAAACTGGCTAGTTAGCAATTTTGGGTGCTCAATGCTCTGAAAATTGTACTATATGAAGATGATTCAAGGTGAGAAATCATCAGTTGAAGCAATCAAAATATACCCTTTAGAAATCTTGGCCAAGATTTTTAGAAAATGCCTGAGAGTCTGATCTCAGATAAACTTTTCAAGTGCCTAAGAAATGTAAGGTCCGTTTTCAAAGTCAGTGAAATGTGATTCCTAGGCCACTCAGGCATTTTGATATTTTTGCCTCTCATCAGACTTCCTTTGTGCTTACCACAATTTTAAAAGAAAATACTCATAGTTCTATTATATTATATTATATTTCAAAGTTGTTATTTCTGAAAGCTGACCTATAGAGTGCAACTCAAATAGTTACAAAACTGGAGTATAAAATGAACAGCGAGCATAATGACATCTATTCCAGTTGCAGACTGACTGCTTTTTGTATTGTCAATTAAAAGACTGGTTTATGTTGCTTAGGGGAAAGAAATCAGTGATAAATGAAGAAGAATTTTGAACTACTGTACTATGCATACCCAGCATATTCTCTCATTTATTTTGATGATAAAAAAAATTAGTCCAAGCAATAACTCAAAGATACTGGACATTTAGAATGCCACATTTAACTCTTTAATAGCAGAACAAATTGGAAGGTTATTTATTTGTAAATTTGATCTGCCAACATGGAACAAGATAACAGATTGGCAAATATCTGTAGATTAGCAAACACAAAAACACAGTGGTACAAAACATATATGTTGCTATTGAATATGTGGTAAAGATTGACCAGAATTTTTCCTCCATGAAAACTCAGTTATTCAATACATTATTTGGGTATTATCAACTGAGCAGGTATACTTACTCTGTGATAAATCGTAAACAATTGTGGTATGAGCACTCTTTTTAATACCAAACACATAATCACACAGAATATTTTTTAGAAGACAGTGTACACTCACCGTTTCGGCTTTCTTCATCAATAGGAACTATTGTGGCTGGAGGACCTGCCCTGGCCAACTTGCAGTCTATAAATACAAAAACAGAAGTTATCTCTGACTCCAAAGTATGTTCCATATATTTCCAAGATAATTGTTAGCTAATCACCGATATAAAGGGCCCAAATGAACTTTATTCAAAGCCTGAAGTAAATGGGAATTTTCATGAGATACTACAGAATTAGAACCTAAGGATCTCTCCCATCATGAAAATGAAAATGTCACAATCTGCTCTTATTATGACTTCTTGTATACGCTGTAACTGTTATGACACTTTTACTTTCAATATCGTGCATACACACACCAAGCTTTTGCCAAGTCACAACACAATACAATTCCTTGCTACACTGTAGACCTATATTCATGTTTCTCTAAATATACCCTTAAGGACCACTGTAGAGCAGCAATCCTTCAGGACAAAAAATATAATGGTAATTTAACTCAAAGAATATGTAGAAATGATTAAAATTGTACTTATAGTTTCACAACAGAAACAAATATGATTGGAATTTAGTTGCAATAAAATGAACTGATTAAAGAGAATGTTCTAAAGAGAATAAACATGAAAAACAGACAAGCAATGTTCAGGAAGTTACATTTTGCCATCTTACCCTCATATTGCCAGTCTGGAGTCAAAAGTTTAGAGTCATCAATGGGAGCAGAGCAGAATAATGAAAGAAAATAAGTAAGATTTTGTTGTTTAAAGATAGATTTTAAGACATACAAAGCAGTAAACTCAAAGCTACTATATACAAATTTGTAGTTTATTAAATTAATAGATAAACGCACAAATAGTAAATTTGATGCATGTTAGAACCTGCTAAGCTCTATAGACTGAACAGGACAAAGATCTTGTTTACTCCTTTAAATTACACATGGATGAAATGCTTTTAGTTTACAATACTAAGCACTTTTCACCTTCTAAGAGTCTCAAAATACCAGTGAAATAGGTAGATGAGTAGGTAAATCTTACCATTCCCATTTCATAAATTTGTAAAGATCTTTAGGCATTAACTTTGCAAAACTCTGAAAGATCTAAGTGACCTGATGGGCGTGACTATACGGTGAGTCAATGGGCAGAAAACTGATTTGTAAATCTAAACCACTCTCCTCTGCCACACACTCAGTGGTCATGTAGAGGTTTCTGCCATGCACTAGAAGTTCTGTAGAGTGAAGTAGGCTGGTGCATTGTAGGTTCACATCTCAGCTTGCCGCATATACACATGCCTTTTAATCCCATTTTCAAAAGTAATCCACTCTTCCAGAAGCGTAAGACACTTTGAAAATCATTGGGACATAAGTGCCTATATACATAAGTTACTTTTGAAAATGGGACTTATGTAAGTCACCAAGGCCTTGCAAAAAGAGGGAGCAAGGACCAACTTCTGCTATTGAAAGAGACAATCTTTCAAGCTCCACAGAGGTCTTGATTAGGAAAGCTCAAAATCTTATCTCTTTTACTAACAGAAATTGGACAATCAAATATAACCACAACCACCTTGTTTCTCATATATCTTGTGACCAACATGGCTACCACAATACATTTAAAAATCTGTGCCCAAGTCTCAGAAATTACTTAAGGCTGCATCTACATATAGGAAAATTAGGATCTGTACTCCTCCACTAGTGATAGAAGAGGTGGAGTCCAGAGCCTACATTGAATTCAGGTGTTCCTAACTACTAGGTGATCTAATTCTAGTTTTAGTCAGTGACAGAAGACACAATGATATAAATGTTTTTTTTTTCCAATTTTCAGTAGAGATTTTTCTTTTGCTATCCCCAATGCAAGTACACACTGATTCATTACAGATTCTCACAGACTCAGACTTTAAGGTCAGGAGAGAAGCACAATGATCATCTAGCTTGACTTCCTACACATAGCATGCTGTGAACCTCATGCAACCACTCCTGAAATAGATCAACTGACTGAAGTCCACAAATCATAGTTTGAGGATGTCAAATTACAGAGAATTAACCATTTACTCTCCATGCATCATGTTGTAGGTGGTGGTAGAAAATCCCTAGTGTTTCTACCAATACGCCCCAAGAGGGAAAACTTCATCCCAACCCCAAATATTCCAATCAGTTAACCCTGAGAATGTTGCCAAGATCCACCATGCTGATACTACTGAGAATTATTTCTCAGGTAACTTATTTCTCAGAGCCCACCCCATCTAGTGCCCCACCTCCACCCATTGGGAATTTTTGCTATTGGCAGCTGTTGATGGGCTAAGTGCCAAAATAGGCATTCCCACCATACCAGACCCTCTGAAAAATGTATCAAGCTCAAGTCTGGTCCCACTGGAAGTCTAGTTTAGAATTTCACTCTTCTGATGATTAGAAACCCTTTCCTAATTTCAAGGATAAACTCACTTTTGGCCATTTTATATCTATTTTTTCTTGTGTCTATGTTGGCACTTAAATAACTTTTACCACCTCCTTATAACCTTCTTATCCCTCAGATGTATTTGTAAAGAGCAATCAAATATCTCTTCAGCCTTCTTTTAGTTAGGCTAAACTAACCAGGCTCCTCTCATGAGACAGATCTTACATTCCTCAGATCATTCTATTAACCCTTCTCTGAACTGTTCTAGTCTGAATTCATTTCAAACATGGAAGACCAGAATTGCACACACTATTCCAATTGAGGTTCCACCAGTACCTTGTAGAATGGTACTAACATTTCCCAGTCTCTAACAGAAATACTTCTTCTGTTGCACCCTCGGATAGCCCTTTGCATGGCCACATCACATTGATAGTCATCCTGTGATCTGTCAATACTCTCAGGTTTTTCTCCCGCTTTGTGTTCCAAATGATAAGTCCCTCTGGGTATGTCTACACTACAAAGTAGCTAGTGTAGTCTACACTACACTAGCACTCCGCTAGTTCGAATTTGAATCGAACTAGCGGAGCGCTTAGTTCGAACAAGGTAAACCTCATTTTACGAGGATTAAGCCTAGTTCGAACTAGCTAGTTCGAATTAAGGGGTGTGTAGCCCCTTAATTCGAACTAGTGGGAGGCTAGCCCTCCCCAGCTTTCCCTGGTGGCCACTCTGGCCAACACCAGGGAAACTCTATTGCCCCCCTCCCGGCCCCGGAGCCCTTAAAGGGGCACGGGCTGGCTACGGTGCCCGTGCCAGGTGCAAGCCTGCCAGCACCCAGCCAGCAGACCCTGCACCTGGCACGGCTCGAGCCACCCACCCGATGTCCCCCAGCCCACCCCCTCTTCCCGAGACCAGGCTGGCGGCTCCCGGGAGCTTGCCCTGGACCGCAAGAGGCAGGCACCTGCCTGGGCTAGTGCGGACATCGTGGACCTTGTCCATGATCTCCGCACTAGGCACAGGAAAGTGGCCGTCTAGGGCAGGAGAGCTGCCAGCCTGGCCACCCAGGAGCAGGTGTGCATGAAAATCAAGGGGGTCCACTGAGACCGCCGACCCTGAGCCCTGAGCTTACAATGGCCGTCCTGGGTCAGACCAAATGTCCATCTAGCCCAGTAGCCTGTCTGCCGACAGTGGCCAACCCTAGGGACCGTGGAGGGGATGGACCGAAGACAGTGACCAAGCCATTTGTCTCGTGCCATCCCTCTCCAGCCTTCCACAAACTTTGGGCAGGGACACCACTCCTACCCCCTGGCTAAGACTACTCCATGGACCCAACCTCCATGACTTGATCTCACTTCCCTTTAAACTCTGTTCTAGCTGTAGCCTTCACAGCCTCCTGCAGCAAGGAGTTCCACAGGTTAACTATTTGCTTTGGGAAGAACAACAACTTTCTCTTACTAGTTTCAAGCCTGCTACCCATTCCTTTCCTTTGGTGTCCTCTAGTCCTTCTTTATGGGAACTCAGGAAGAACTTTTCTGAATGCACCCTCTCCACCCAACCCCTGCTTTTAGAGACCTCTATTCTGTCCCCGCTCCATCTCCTCTTTTCTAAGCTGAACAGTCCCAGTCTCTGTAGCCTCTCTTCATCTGGGACCTATTCCCAACCCCTGATCATGTTAGTTGCCCTCCCCTCTCCCAGCCTTTCTCTTCCCCTCTCCCACCTCCTTTTCCCAGTCTCCCCCAGTTTTGTTCAATAAAGACAGAGTCAATGTTGGAAGAAACGTTATCTTTATTTTGTACATCAATAAGAAGGGGGGCTAGGGAAGGATAAGTGGAAGGAGGTGAGGGAGGAATGGGGTACGAGCCCCCGATGGGGAGGACTGGGCTGGCTCTGCGGGCTTCTGGGGGTGGAAGCTCTCCTGCAGCCCCCCAGTTGCCCCCTCTCCCCAGATGGCAGCCTGCGGCAAGTGCAGCCGGGCTGATGGCCGAGTGGTGTGATGTGCCCAGTGTGGGTACTCCGGGCACTCCAAGCCAGAACTTCTTTGCAAGCGGGGCACCCCTTAGAACTGTGTGTCCGGGGTGGGGGTCGGGACCCTTTAAGCGCAGCCCTCAGCTAGCCTGAGACAGCATCTCCATGCTCTAAGTCCTCCTCTTATGCCCTGCCGGCACTGCTTCCAGCCATCCTTAAGCCCTGTTCAGAGTCCACTCAATGTGGACTTGCTAGTTCGAATTAGCAAATCGCTAATTCGAACTAGTTTTTAGTTCTAGACACGTTAGTTAGAATTAGCTTAGTTCGAATTAACTAATTCGAACTAAGTTAGTTCGAACTAGCGCTGTAGTGTAGACGTACCCTATGTTATAGCAAAACTTTTTGTTTTTAGTCCCTAAATGCATGCCCTTGCACTTTCCAGTATTAAGTTATATCCCATTTACAAGGTCATCCAGATCTTCTTGTATGATATTTTGATCTTCTTCCGTATTGCCTGTACCTTCCACATTGTTAGCACACACAATTTTTGTGCCAAGACCAGTAATAAAAATGTTAAATAAGATTGGACCTAAGATCATTCCCTAAAGATTTCTACTTGTAACCTCCCTCCAGACTGACCATTCACCTTTCAGCATGAAACAGTCTCCCCTTTAGCCAAGTCCTTCCCCACCTTTCAATTCTTGTATTAATTCCTACGGTGCCATGTGGAACTGCATCAAATGCCTTATTAAAATCCAGGTAGATTAGATCTACTGCATTTTCTTTGTGTAAAAAAAATCAGTTATCTTTTCAAAATAAGGAACTGGGCTTGCAATTTCATGCGCTAGTTTCTTTAATATTCTTGGGTTGATATTATCCAGTCTCCGCCTTTTAATCCCATTAAGCTGTTTGAGTTTGATTTCCACCTTAGATGTGGTAATTTCTACCTCCATATACTTTCATTGCCTTTAGCCACCTTGCTAATACCCTCAAACTCCTTATTAGTCCCATTAAAAACAGAGGTAAAGTATTTGTTTAGATATTGGGCCCTACCTATATAATCCTTAATAGTCACCTAAGTCTCAGTTCTTAGTGGTCCTACATTTTTCCTTGTTTTCTCTTTATTTATATGTCTATAGAACTCTTTACTATTGAGTTTAATTCCCTTTACAAGATCCAACTCTGCTTGGCTTTTGTCAGTTCTCACTTTATCCCTAAATATTTTGACAATAAAAAGGGAGCTTTCTTTGGTCCTCCCTCCAAAATAACTGTTCAACCTCATTTAATGAGGAATAAGGGTTATTTCGGAAGAAGGGTGTTCTCCTGAAATAACTGCATGTACACCGCATTTTGTATTTCAAAATAGCGCCATAACGTGATTATGCAAATGAAGCATGGATATTTAAATCCTGGCTTCAATTGCAATTTTGAATGCCTTCATTTGCATCCTTCTCTCGAAAGAGGGTTCAAGTGTAGACATACCCTCATTTGAGATGCTTGTTAACCATTCCCTATACTTTTTCCCATTCCTGCGAATGTGAGGTTCAGACAGCTTCTGCAACTTTGAGTGAAAGTAATTCTGAGCTTCCTCTACATTCAGATCTTTTATTTATTCAGTGCAGTCCACTTCCCTAACTAATACACTTAAATGGTAAGAATAGCTCTTTTGAAAAAAAAAGGACTCTTGCTGCAGATCTATTTTTGTTTATCTTTCCATTTAGTTGAAACTGAATTAGCCCATGATCACTGGAACAAAGGTTGTTCTCTATAACCAGTTCATCTATGAGGTCTTCACCAATACCAATCTAAAATGGCAACCTCTTCTTGTTGCTTCAGCAACCATTTGGAGAAGAAATTTGATAAAATCCAGGCACTACTATGATCAGTAGCACTTGTCCTCAGATCTATATATAGAAAGTTAAAGTCTCCCATAATCACATAATTCCCGGAAGTGTTTACTTCATTATGAATATTAAAGAGGTCTCTATTCAGATTGGATTCTGATGGTTTGCAGCAGACCCCAAGCACTCTATTAGGGGAACCTCTAGTAGCTTTCTTCCCAAAGTGATTTCAGCCTTATCCCATCACTTCTAATTCCATTAGATTGTACTTCATTGCTAATAAACAATGCTACTCAAGTTCTATTTTTGTGAATGTACATAAGGCCTCTAAAGTAGCAGGGCTGTCCTTAGGCATACACAGAGTATGCAGTCGCGTAGGGCACCACACTTTCTGGGGCACCATTCTGCCAGCCCGGGATGGAAGGGAAGCATAGGTGTGCGCTCTGCAACAGAGCCAGTAGGGGCCCAGCTGGCACTTACAGCCCCACCAGAAGACCCCACCGGGCCAAGGGACTCCGGCGAGGAGGCCAGCAAGCTGACCCCGGCTGGAGAAGGGAAGCTGTCATCCTGGGCGGCAGCATCAAGAGGAGCCGGGGCTGCGCTGGCGGTGGGGTCATGCACAGCGAGCCGGAGGGGGGTGGGGTCATGCGCGGCTTGTCCTTGTGGCGCCATTTTTTAAAATGGCCAAGCTGCGCCTCGGAAGGAGATGGGTCAAGAGGTGCATGGGGGAGCAGAGCCTTGCTAGGGCAGGACCAGCCGTGTTGTGATGGGCCGGGGCTGCGAGTGCCGAGTGGCCCAGTTCTGGCTCCGGCATGTGGTCGGGAGCCTGGGCTGCAGGGACTTCTGGGGTCCAATCGCAGCAGACTCCAGCCCTGCAAACAGGAAGGCAAAAGGTAGGCGAAGGCCAGGGGGAAAATAGAGGACAGGGGTGGGAGAGGAAGATGCTTGTGCTGATGGGAGGGGGGCAGGTCAGGAGAAGAAAGGGGAAGGCACCAAAGGAGAGGTGGAGGAGAGACTAATGCCAAGGGGGGCAAGTGGAGACAATGAGGAAAAGGGCAGGAGGGGAGGTGTCAGTGGGAGGGGGGAAAGGGTGATGCTGGGAGAGCAGAGGAGAGGAGAGGGGCATTGGAGGCTAGAGGGGGGAGAGAAAGGTGCTGGGAGAAGGCTTGAAAGAAGGGGTGGGGATGGAGCAAGTCATGTGTGAGGGCACAGAGGGGCGTGAGGGGAATGGGGGCAGAGTAGTGAGGGGGTGGGCATCAGGGAAAAAGAGAGCAAAGGGGCAGTGAGGGAAGGGAGAGGCACCAGGAGGGTGTAGGGATAAGGGAAGATGCAGATGCCAGGGGATTCAAGGGGTGAAGCAGAAGGGCAGACACCTGCAGGGGAGGGACCAGCACCAGAGGAGAGAGGCAGGGCAGGTGTGTAGAGGGAGGTGTTAGGAGAGAGGATGAGGAGGGGTAGCTCACATGATCAGAGTTGGGCTACTGGAGGAGTGGGCACAGTGGGGAGAGATGGCCTGCTGGAGGGGGGCGGGTCTCAGGAGGGCTGAGGGCAGTGAGAAGGGCATGAGTCAGGACAGCAGAGAAGGATGAAGGGTTGGGAGCAGCAGGCACCAGGGGAGCTGATGGAACAAGGGGAGGAGACATGACAGCAAAGGGAAAAGGTAAAGGTTTATAAGGTATTTATTAATAACTTGGGTGTCACAGTGGCACATCCAAACAAGCCACATGAACTCAGTACTGGTGTACAAACAAACATTCATTTTGCTCATGGGAGGAAACTCTTGGAGGGAACACTTCCCCCAGCCTCTCTGCCCCTGAGTTAATGTCACACACATTGGGTTAATGCAAATTGCAGGATAGTTGTACGAGGAGGGTTTGGTGGGGGCCAATCTAATCCCTATTGGTAGGAAGATGGTAGGAAAAGTCCTTGGGGGGGGGGGGAGTGTCACATGACACCTTTTACTTTTGGTCATGTGTCCATCTTGCACCAAGAGTGTTGCCTCCAGAGGCCTGGCTAATGGGGGTCTGGGGTGTGGCTAATAGGGGTCAAAGTACATTTAAAAAAATTATTTGGTGCACACCCTAATGAAATGTGCTGTGCACCACTATGACAGGAAGCAGTGGAGCATGTAACAGCAGGGCTGGGTCCTAGAGAGCGCCGAATGCACTGCCTGCAGCATAGTCTGAGGGAGGGGATTGGCTACTAGGGTCTCTAGGAAAGAGAGGAAGTAGGGGGTGGAAGAGCAAGGCAGGCATAGGGGCACCAGTTTAATAATCTCGCATAAGGCACCATAAATCCTAAGGACGGCCCTGTAAAGTAGGTTTAAAATTCAGGTGGTATATATCTAATTCTGTGATCAGGCCAAAGCACTAGAGCACACATTCAGTTAGCTTGAGACGTTTCTTTACTAACATCTTTGTAGTTCTACAGATGACTATCATTAAGACCAAACTTTTAAGATCAAAAAATGAGGGAGAGCAGCAGTGTAGGGAAGAAGAAAGCACTATGTTTATTAATTCTAAATACATTTGCAATGGGTTATAAATATTGACAAAATGAACATAACTGAATCAATACTGATGACTAATTATTAGCTATAACACTTTTGGTAATTAAAGTCTAAATTATTTAAAACCAATCCAACACAACCTTGCTTTGTAAATTAAAAAAAAAAATAGGGGTCTCTCTCCACCTGCATCTCAGTGATATTGCTTGTACTTTTTATTCAAGTCTGCATGCATTTTACACCTTTGTGTTTTGCAGTTCAAGGCTTTTATTACATTTACCATAGGAAATCTAAATGGATGTTTATTGAACAATCTCTTGAATTTTATGCTGTTGATTTTTCCATCCTTCAGGTTGATTGGCAGACATGGACGGAATAATATCAGCACAAGATATATTGTATGGTCCAAAATGTTCCTTAGTGAATTAGATTTTACATGTCAGTGAGCACTGAGAAACTAACTCTCATATTAAAAAGGGTCTAAGAGGGGAAAATCGACCCATCTGAAATGCACAGCTGTTATCCCATCACATTTTCCTCCATTAGGAATACATCTGTGGGGAAACAATTAGGTACTGCATATCTACTAGAGATGTAGAATCTTTCTGTTCTGATTTTTTTCCTTACAGCATGCTGTTATAAAAATGCCACTAATGTAACTAACCATCGCTAGAAGTTGACTGTCAACCTTGACAATAGGTTTACAGCTAGGCTAATGAAATGAACATAAACAAAAACAAAACCTCAACACTTGTTTAGTACTAGGATGGTCAATCCAAGTTGGAATTAGGCTGAAATCACTTTCACTACAGGCTTGTGTCTTCTCATTGTCGAGTGGTAACCAGCTCATTAAATTATGACCCAGTGGTTAAGCAGTCATTTATCATCAATAGGTGAATACAATAAGCAAGCTAATCAACTAATACATTCAAAGTAAGGTCATTTACACTTTTAAGAATTATACTTTCAAGGGAATAAGGGATCTTCTGGAAAAGGGCTTATTTCCCGCAAGATCCCATCTAGACTGGAGCTTTTCTCCAGCAAAACCCCGAGCCAGAAAAAAGCGTCAGCCATATTCATGCAAATGCCGCGGGGGATATTTAAATCCCCCGCGGAATTTGCAATTCCGAAGTGTCTCATTAGCATCCCTTTTCCAGAAAGGGGTGCCAATGTAGGCACAGCCTTACATTATTTTAAAATTAAACCATTTCCTATTTTTCCTTTTAATTCATGATCATATATTTCACCTAATGTTATACCTCACCTTCAATGACATGTAAATTTTTGTTTTTCCCCCGGATATTCTTTAGTAATTTGTATGAGTAAGGAATACAAACCATATTACATAATTGTGGTGCAGTTTGTTTAAAGACAGCCAAGGAATTTGCAAATTATACTGTAAATGAAAGTTTTTAAAAATGAACTTATAATTATTATATTGAAAGTTAGAAGAAAACAGTATTATATTAAGGATATATTTAGAGACTTGAAGAAAAGTTATTATAAATAGAAAAAGTTGCTTAAAAAATTTCAGTAGTCTAATTTTGATACATTTCTATTAAGACTAGCCAGAATCCATTTTTAAGGATGGTGAGAAAGAGGGTGAATAGAATGAGTAATGCAAGTTCAGACTAATCTTGTGTTACACAGGAAGTGTTTGCTGAGGAAACTCCTACCTTTATTGGGCGGGGAAGGACTTCCTTAATATATTTAATTTCACCCATGACAGACCCAGTGAAAGTTCTGATTAAATCCTGAGACTTTTCAATGTCTTCCCACATTAAAAAAAAAGGAGTAATGATATGGCTTTGTTTAATATAACATTCAATCAGCATACATTATACAAATTACTATATAGTTCCTATATTCTGCAAATTGCCAAACAAACAGCCAGAAGAACACAATGTTTATAACTAAAATGTTTCATAAAATGAATGTGTTGTAATATGCCGGCCCTTTTATTTTTTATTCATTTATTACAAAAGGAAGAGCTTCATTTAAAAAGAGATGCAATGGTGAAATTTTTTTAGACAACAACAATAGTGGAGCGGTAGCCATGTCTAACTTCAGTACTTAAGAGTCTTTTAAAAAATATTTCAGGGCAAAATATGCATCTAAAGTATGGTTGCCAAGTTCTATCTTCTAGCATGACATTTATGATGTCACTACTACAATTTGGTATCTGGAAAAGAAACCTGTGTCTCAGTTTCTGTTTTTAATAAAATCATTCCCTTTTAAATGTTGCTTTGACAGATTCTGTTTTGTTGTTGAAAAAACTGCCAGAAAGCTGTAAGATTTGCTTAGACAATAAAAATGTTTTTAATAAAAATGGAAGAATTGCTAAAATGGGACAATTTCTTTTCACCAGGTATTTTCTTTAGAGAGAGAGAAAGAGACCTTTGTCTCCTTAAATAGCAGAAAGCACAAATACAGCATTAGATCATTTCACATAGGGAGCCCATTCAAGTTTCCTGTTGATTTTAGACATATTCACTTTGATGAAAACTCACAAAGGAATGAGGATTCTGGTGTCATCTACCTGTTTTACATACTGGATGTCTACCCTCTAAGAAAAAACAAGTCGACCTTGAAATTTCTACACATAATGGAGTAGTTATGAAAAATCAAGTAATATAATCCTCAACGAACGCATTAAGGGATAACAGAAAATTAACTACATAAATGAAAGAACAAATATGAGAGCCTGCCGGGGGTGGGGAAGAAGAAGAGGGGAACCTAGTAGCACTCTCTCCAACAAGTGACATCTGCCACTCACACACCTCCCCCAACAATCTTCCACTCCAGTGGACAGGGACAGATGTTCTTTCTCTGTGGGACACCACGGCTGTGTCTACACTGGCACCTTTTTCTGTAAAAGGGATGCTAATGAGACAATTCGGAATTGCAAATTCCGCGGGGGATTTAAATATCCCCTGCGGCATTTGCATGAACATGGCTGCCGCTTTTTTCCGGCTCGGGGTTTTGCCAGAGAAAAGCTCCAGTCTAGACGTGATCTTGTGGAAAATAAGCCCTTTTCCAGAAGATCCCTTATTCCTTCTTTCAAGTGTAGACACAGCCCACCAGTCAGGACCCAGTGTGTGCAGGACACAAAAGGAAGCTGAGCCACACTGTCCCCCACCCCATCCGCAGGCCCCTGGTCTAGCCAGCTTGCCATGGGAAGTCTGTGCCCATGCAGGTAAGTGCCCGCTGTCTAGGCAACATATGGCCTTACTCGAAGCACTTCGCCATCGTCTGAACCAAGACCTTCATTTTTGTCTCAGAGATTAGGGCTTTATACACAGTGTCTCCTAGGAGGACTGCTCTTGTAACTTTTCTTCACAGCTGAGTCAGCTGCAAGCTTGCTACATCCCCCACCTCATCTACCCAACTCTATGGGATTCATAGGCGGAAGAGAACCCACAAGGACCTGAGGCACGAGCAGATGGCCTGCCTGCAGTCCCTCATTCGGGGCTCGAAGAGGAGTGCCAGGAGCAGGCTGCTGACCAGCAGCAGAAGGTAGCCACCTGGGACCAGCTGGCACACCAGCACAAGGCATGTGTTCCTCCCAGTCCCTTCAGGGGCTGCCACGGCCTAAGAACATGTGGCAGTGGGATCTCTCGGGCAGCCAAAACCTCCTGAATAACCTGAGGCAGGCGCCAGTCCCAGCCTCATCCCTGAGTCCCTCTCCTCTCCCCTTTTCCTCCTCCCCCATTCCAGATTCTTTACCAGTCCCTCCCCTGTTGTAGATCCCCGCAATAAACAGTTTTTTTCCAACAAAGAAGGCTTTTCTATTTGCTCATCAGACAAGGAGGGGAAGGTGGGAAGGGAGGGCAGAGGAAGGGGGCAGTATGGGAGGAAAGGCACACAGAGGCAGTGCAGGGGCCCCTTGTGGAGAGCCATGGGGGAGAGTCTCATGATGGCCTTGGATGAAACTCTCCTTCAAGGCCTCCCTAATGAGCACAGCCCCTTGATGTGCTCACCAAATGGCACTGGTATCCAGCTTCTCATATTCCCTGGCCAGATGTTCATCCTCTGCCCCCTACCCTGACAAAAAGTCTCCTCCTTGCTCTCACAATGGTTGTGGAGCACACAGTAGGCCACCACCACAAAAAGGATGTCGTGCTTACTGATTTCCAGGTGGGTGAAGAGACTCCAGAGTCTCTCCATTAAAGAGCTGAATACATACTCCACCACTATGTGGCATCTGCTCAGCCTGGCATTGAAGTGCGGGTGGGTCCAGGCTGCCAGTGTAGGGCTTCATCAGCCAGGGGAACAAGAGGTAGGCTGTATTGTACAGGATGCAAAAAGGCACGTCCACTTCTCTAACTGATGGTGCAGTCAGGGAAACAAGTGCCAACCTGCATCTTTCATAACAGGCAGGAATTCTGGAAAAGGTATGCATTATGCACCTTCCCGGTCCTGGGAAGAGGCGGAGGGCTGGGTGGCAGTGGGTGGCTGGCTCATGCCGTGCCAGATGCAGTGTCTGCTGACTAGGTGCTGGCAGGCTTGCACCTGGCACGGGCACCGTAGCCAGACCATGCCCCTTTAAGGGCTCCGGGGCCAGGATGGGGGCAGAAGAGTTTCCCTGGCTTGGCCCAAAGTGGCCACCAGGGCAAGCTGGGAAGGGCTAGCCTCCCACTAGTTTGAATTAAGTGGCTACACTGCCCTTAATTTGAACTACTTAATTCGAACTAGGCATTAGTCCTCGTAGAATGAGGTTTACCTAATTCGAAATAAGCGCTCTGCTAGTTCGAATTAAGTTCGAACTAGTGGTTTGTATGTGTAGCGCCTATGAAAGTTAATTCGAACTAACGGCTGTTAGTTCAAATTATCTTTCTAGTGTAGACATACCCTCAGAGAGAAGCCTCAGAAAGCAAACATTGCAGCTTGGCTAACCAAGCAGCCACTGGATGTCTCCGCCCTCCTGATGTCCTCTCCAGAGTGCTTCTGGGAGCTCTAAGTCCAAGGCAGGCTCCAATTAGTGTGGATGCACTATTCTGAAATAATTCAAAGTAATTTTGATGCTCCCCCATATTGGGGATATGCTATTTCAATTTTGTTATTTAAGAAGTTATTTTGGTTTTATTTAGTGTACACATGCCCTTAGAGTGGAGGAAACCAACACATGAGGCCCTTGTGAAAACCAGAAGCTCTCAGTGAAGTTTGATAGAAGGATGATGATCAGAAATTGATATTAGGAATGTCCCCTTGATTCTCTGTCAGACCAATTTGGTTTATAGGGAAGGAAATATGGTGAGTAGATTGACAACATTCTTTTGTGTGATGCAATGGTAGCTGAGTACTATGTGTCCCTCATGGATGAAGCTATCCTGTTTCAGGTGCTCTGGGAAACTTTGAATATCTTCCAGAATCACTACTGCAGGTAGTGGAGTTGGAGATTCATAAAGAAACCTAGGAAAGACAACCATGATACGCTGTTAAGTTGCTGAGGACTATGAATCTCTTCATTGCTTAGAAGGTTAGTGCTGAAATTCTCCATCACATCAGCACTGAGAGATGGGTACTGAAGATAAGCTTATGAAGTGCTTCAGTACTAAGTGCTGCAGGGCAAAGTGCGTGGTGGGGATGAGTAAGTACTGCTAAAACCCTGGAGATACTCCTCAGAATGTACCAGGATTGTTTGGTGACCAGTGAGTGTCCAGGTGTCAGCATCATCCAATCTGGGCCTCAACTTTTCTCCAGGCTCAGAAACATGAGCTAGAAGAGATGCATGATAGCATGTTAGGATATGCCTGTGCACAGAGCGAGGTGCTCTTTCCCCTTCCTTGGATCCAGAGCCTGGATGGGAGAGGCTCTACTTGACTCCATAACTGAAGTGTGTGGCTTTGGTAAGAAAAAAGTGAGCCCTAGAGCATGAGGCAGAAATGGGCTGTTCTCTCCTGCCACTGGTGCCGCACAAGCGCGCGCACACACACACACACACACACCCCTACTTGCGACTACAGGCTTTGAAAAAGTTTCTGCTCCAGCATTCTACCATCCTGCAACAGCAGCACAACTCAAATGCAACATTTTGGCTTATTGGGATGTAAATCTCAAAAGTATCCCAAAAGACGAGCTGCACACTAGCTATGGTAAACAGAAACTCCTAGTTACTTCTTTGAAGCCTCTGCCTGTAGCTAAGAAAACACTACTGTATTTTCCGGCATATAAGATGACTTTTTATGCTAAAAAGCATCCCCCAAAAATCGGGGGTCGTCTTATACGCCGGGTATATCGAATGGGGCTTTTCTCGCCCCGGAGGACACAGACTGCAGGACCTTGTGGTCCCGCCGCCCCTGTACTCCGGGGCGAGAAAAGCTGCTCCGTGTCTCCCTGGTCTGCAGACCAGGAAGACGCGAAGCAAAGCCGCGGAGGGGCTCCGGCAGCGGGGTAACCCAGGCGCGCCTGGTGCCTCTGGTCTGCTGGGGACCGTCTCCAGCAGACCAGAGGCACCGGGAGCAAAGCCGAAGCGGCGGCGGGGTGCCGCGCTTCTGAGGCTTTGCTCTGGCAAAGCCTCAGAGGCGCGGGACCCCGCCACGGCTTCGGCTTTGCTCCCGGTGCCCCTGGTCTGCTGGGGACCATCTCCAGCAGACCAGAGACACCGGGAGCAAAGCTGGGGAGGCGAAGGGGGGCTGGGGCGCTGCCGGTTGGCCTCTTAAGGGGGGGTAGTCTTATACGGCGAGTATAAGACGAAAACCTATCTTTTAACTAGAAAATTAGGGGGTCGTCTTATATGCCCAGTCACCTTATACGCCGGAAAATACGGTATCTCTTGCAAAAAACTCCCCCCCCCTTCCTGGGGAATATTTTAACAGTACTACTGGCAATCTATAAGAATGAGTTAAACAAAACTACAGGTTGGACCTCCCTGATCCGGCATACTCGCGACATGAGTGGTCCTGAACCAGGGAATTTGCAGAACCAAGGGAAATCAAGACTCCCCTCTAGGTGTCAGCTCTGCTCTCCGTGCCAGCCCTGGCCACTGGGCTCTGCTCCTGGCCATGGCCAGGGCTGTACTCCTCATTGCACTGACCCCATTTACACCAGCCTGGCTGAGGCTGTGTTCCCCACCACCAGCCTGGACCAGGCTGCACTCCGGACCCTGACCAGCCTTGCCAGACCAGAGAGTCCCAGATTTCAGAGGTTCAACCTGTAGCAATAAAAGTAATGTATATCAAATGAATAGTCCAATTCAAGAGCTGTTCACCAAAGGACAAGAGGATTTTGACTGAGATCCTTCTCTTGATATTTAGAAAAAATTCCAGCAATTTAAAATTTGAGCCAGTCCCATTAAATCTGTGGTATATTTTCCACAATGCACACATTTAAAGAATTGATTTTAAAATTATTTACTGTTGCAACTCAGACAAAACAATAATAATATAAAAATCTTTTGTAAATAAAACAAGCTGAAGAGATCTTTGTGCCTATGTGCTAAAATCTTTCTGAAAGGCTTGTTTATTCTTATTTACTCCAATATTTCATGTAAGTGATCATATAACTGTAGAGCATAGAGAATAAAGAACAATTAAATAAAGGATCTGTTTGTTGGAAGACAAATAAAATATATTTCATAGAGGCTTCATGAAAGAGTTACATAGCTTAGATCCATTTTAGTTTGGTTTGCTAATTTTCATGATTTTAATTTCTAATGACTCCTAACGAGATGGCTCAGAGAACATTCTCAACTGTTGCTCTAGCGAAGATATTCAACAATGTCAAATATTAGAAGCTGAAACATGCACACAACTATTTGACAGAGTATATTCTGCAAACAGCTGCTTAATAAGTATGTTTTCATTCTGCTCTTGCCAATTCAAATTCACTTTCCATCCAGAGTTAGTTATGTTGCTCAGAGATGCCATTTAGAAAAGGCCTCAATTTTAATGTCAAAGATACAGTTAAAAAAATCAAGTAAGACGAGGAAAATATTCTCCACTTTAGTTAAGATGCAGCTTTAGTTGTGGGATTTCTTACCCAAAATAACGGGTAAAAATAGGCCAGGACACAGAATAAGTTACTGTAAGGAACACATATAAGAGAGTAAGCTCTTAGGAATCAAGCTTGGTGGCAGGTTACATGAATGCTGTTCACACGTGAGTCATAACTTGGACTGTCCATTGTCATCAATGATGTGGAAAGAGTTGCCCCCACGTGGTAATCCAATGAATATAAATATTCTGGTTGAAATATTGGATACATTCTATTATACAGAAACTTCTATGCGTATGGCCTTTTACATTTTTGATGGTATGTATGTGTCTCTGGGTGGTGTTTTTTTTTTTTGTCAGCTTGTGTGATATATAATCTCAATGACAAGACAGTTAGGCTAAGCAGATGTTTAACTGATGGAGTTATTAATAAAAATATAATAAAATACACAATACTTTTGTAATGTATACAACATGCATTTTCCCTCCCCCCCCCCTTAAACATCTTGAAAAGAGGGGAAGACACAGACAGGTTGGTGACTCCTTTTTCATGCATTTCATATTTTAATGTAATACTTGCAATTCCCTATTATGTAAAGTTATACAAAATAATCAAAGTTTTCAGCTGTTGCAAGGACTATGCATGATTGCCTAAAAAAACGAATACAAGATAATTATTTTTAAAACCAGCTATTCTTTCCAAATCTTCCCATCCACTTTCTTGTCCTTCCCATGTTTGGCTTCCTCGACCATGGGATGCTATTCCAGGAAGGACTGCTAAGCAGGGATGGTGTTCACCTTTCAAGGAGGGGGAAGACCCTATTTGGACACAGAATGGCTAACCTAGTGAGGAGGGCTTTAAACTAGGTTTGACATGGACAGGTGAGCAAAGCCCATAGGTAAGTGGAGAACATGGAGACCTGGGAGATGGGTCGGAAATGGGAGGGAGCGTGGGCTACAATGGCAGAGAGAAAGGAGGGTCAGGGCAAAACTGGGAGGCAAGGTCAAATCAGGATCTTAGATGTCAATATACAAATGCGAGGAGTATGGGAAATAAGCAGGAAGAACTGGAAGTGCTAATAAATAAGTACAAGTATGACATTGTTGGCATCACAGAAACTTGGTGGGATAATACACATGATTGGAATGTTTGTACATAAGGGTACAGCTTGCTCAGGAAGGATAGACAAGGAAAAAAGGGAGGAGGTATTGCCTTATACATTAAAAATGAACACACTTTGAGTGAGGTTGAGATGGACATAGGAGACGGAAGTGTTGAGAGTCTCTGGGTTAGGCTAAAAGGGATAAAAACCAAAGGTGATATCACGCTAGGAGTCTACTACAGGCCACCTACCCAGGTGGTAGACGTGGATGAGGCTTTTTTTAAACAACTAACAAAATCATCCAAAGCCCAAGATTTGGTGGTTATGGGGGACTTCAACTATCCAGATACATGTTGGGAAAATAACACTGCAGGGCACAGACTATTCTTGGAGACAACTTTTTATGTCAGAAGATTGAAAAAGCTACTGGGGGGGAAGCTTTCTAGATTTGATCCTAACAAATAGGTAGGAACTGGTTGAGAATTTGAAAGTGGAAGGCAGTTTGGGTGAAAGTGATCATGAAATCATAGAGTTCACAATTCTAAGGAGGTTAGAAGGGAGAACAGCAAAATAGGGACAATGGATTTCAGGAAGGTGGATTTTGGCAAGCTCAGAGAGCTGATAGGTAAGGTCCCATGGGAATAGAGACTGAGGGGAAAAACAACTGAGGAGAGTAGGCAGTTTTTCAAAGGGACATTGTTAAGGGCCAAAAGCAAGCTATTCCGATGTGTCGGAAAGATAGAAAATATGGCAAAAGACCACATTGGCTTAACCACAAGATCTTGCATGATCTAAAAATAAAAAAGGAGTCATATAAAAAAATGGAAAGTAGGACAAATTACAAAGGATGAATATAGGCAAACAGCATAAGGAATGCAGGGGCAAGATTAGAAAGACAAAGGCACAGAATGAGCTCAAACTAGCTATGGGAATAAAGGGAAAAAATAAGACTTTTTATAAATACATTAGAAGCAAGAGGAAGACCAAGGAGAGGGAAGGCCCATGGGTCAGTGAGGAGGGAGAAACAGTAACAGGAAACTTGGAAATGGCAGAGATGCTCAATGACTTCTTTGTTTCGGTCTTCACCGAGAAGTCTGTAGGAATACCTAACATAGTGGATGCTAGTGGGAAGGGGATAGTTTTAGAAGGTAAATAAAAAAAGAAGTAAAAAAATCACCTATAAAAGTTAGATACCTGCAAGTCACCAGGCCCTGATGAAATGCATCCTAGAATACTCAAGGAGCTGATAGAGGAGGTATCTGAGCCTCTAGCTGTCATCTTCGGAAAATCATGGGAGACAGGAGAGATTCCAGAGGACTGGAAAAGGGCAAATACAGTGCCCATCTATAAAAAGGGAAATAAGAACAACCCAGGAAACTACAGACCAGTTAGTTTAACTTCTGTGCCAGGGAAGATAATGGAGCAAATAATTAAGGAAATCATCTGTAAACACTTGGAAGGTGGCAAGGTGATAGGGAACAGCCAGCATGGATTTGTAAAGAACAAATCATGTCAAACCAATCTGATAGCTTTCTTTAATAGGATAACGAGTCTTGTGGATAAGGGAGAAGTGGTAGATGTGGTATACTTAGACTTTAGTAAGGCATTTGATATGGTCTCACATGATATTCTTATCAATAAACTAGGTAAATACAACCTAGATGGGGCTACTAAAGGTGGGTGCATAATTGGCTGGATAACCACTCTCAGAGAGTAGTTATTAATGGTTCACAATCATGCTGGAAAGGTATAACAAGTGGGGTTCCGCAGGGGTCTGTTTTGGGACCGGCTCTATTTAATATCTTCATCAACGATTTAGATATTGGCATAGAAAGTACGCTTATTAAGTTTGCAGATGATACCAAGCTGGGAGGGGTTGTGACTAATCTGAAGGATAGGGTCATAATTCAAAATGACCTGGGCAAATTGGAGAAATGGTCTGAGGTAAATAGGATGACAAATGCAAGTGCTCCATTTAGGAAGGAACAATCAGTTTCATACATACAGAATGGGAAGCGACTGTCTGGGAAGGAGTACGGCAGAAAGGGATCTAGGGGTCATAGTGGACCACAAGCTGAATATGAGTCAGCAGTGTGATGCTGTTGCAAAAAAAATCAAACATGATTCTGGGATGCATTAACAGGTGTGTTGTGAGCAAGACACAAGAAGTCATTCTTCTGCTCTACTCTGCACTGGTTAGGCCTCAATTGGAGTACTGTGTTCAGTTCTGGGCACTACATTTTAAGAAAGATGTGGAGAAATTGGAGAGGGTCCAGAGAAGAGCAACAAGAATGGTTAAAGGTCTGGATAACATGAAGGAAGGCTGAAGGAATTGGGTTTGTTTAGTTTAGAAAAGAGAAGATTGAGGGGAGACATGATAGCAGTTTTCAGAGATCTAAAAGTGTGTCATAAGGAGGAGGGAGAAAACTTGTTTATCTTGGCCTCTGGGGATAGAACATGAAGCAATTGGCTTAAATTGCAGCAAGGGAGGTTTAGGTTGGACATTAGGAAAAAGTTCCTAACTGTCAGGGTAGTCAAACACTGGAATAAATTGCCCAGGGAAGTTGTGGAATCTCCATCTGTGGAGATATTTAAGAGTAGGTTAGATAAATGTCTATCAGGGATGGTCTAGACAGTATTTGGTCCTGCCATGAGGGCAGGGGACTGGACTTGATGACCTCTCAAGGTCCCTTCCAGTCCTAGTATTCTATTCTATGATTCTATGTTATTTACAAAAAAATTCCCAATGTCAAACACTATCGCGTTTGAATTAGTTGGGTAAAGTGTGCAAATCTACACACTAATAATTAAATTATAGCTGTAAACAATTCAGTCAAAGCTGCTAAATCTAATGCAATATTTACAAAGCGAAGACGAGAAAATCAGAAAACTCATAGAAATATAAGCCAGGCCATCATCACTGTAAGAACATAACCTTAAAGACCAGCTCTCCAAAAAGTTTATAATTAGATATTAAAAATATGAGTATCATCAAGAAAAGCAACACTTTGGTCAGCACAAAAATAAATATGAGTCCTAAAACTAAAATGAAAAGTCAATTAAAAAAACCAATAGTACTACAAATCAGAGACTCTGTGCCTATGCTGTGAGAGATCCTCCTGAAAGGTGGACTTCTCCACAGAAAGCAAGGCTCTCAAGGCTTGAGTCTCTTTAAACACAAAAAGATTTTTGAGCTAATACAAATAAATCATACAGACCTACTGTTCCTGATGTCAGGATTGAAAAAAGTCTTAAGATGAAAAAATGTTAAGAGCATCCCTACTGAGACCAAAACATGATTTGCTGGAAAATTGTCAGAACCATACTATGGACATTATTCTGGTAAGAAAAGGACTGCAAAGAAAACCATCAATAATCAACTATTTAAATGACTGAGGCAATTAAAAACCAAGGATGAAACTGAAAGTGCTAACTAGTAGTCTTGTTCTAAGAGAAGACTGATATAAAAATATCCCATTACGATGACCCATTATATGAAGAATTCCATTAGCAATCAGAGTGGAGAGGAGTCAGGTGTGTCTTAGTTCTTAAAGGCATTGTTGCCCCCAAAACAAAGGCTGTCAAAGATTTTTTGTTTTGCTTTGAAGCATTTCATTCAGATTTTAAAATCATTCATTCACTATGCTAGGGTGAGCAATTTTTGGTGATGGACCAGTGAAATGCAACATTATTTGTTCATTATCCCCACCATCTCTGAGGGGACTCAGCCCTCATCACATCTTTGAGTCCTTTAAATGTACACTAACTCTGAAGTGCTTGCTCTTCTAGCTATTCAGCTCAGCTACCATCATCTTCAACTCCTTATGTCATATTGCTCCTGGGCTTCATAGCAGTAACCTAGGAAGTCCAGTCTCTCTCTAACTTGTGGAGTGTAAGCAACAGGAAAACTGTTTAGGCTGGTTGGATTCCCCACAAATGTCCGCAGAAAATGTTGGGTCCTGGTCCTTAGGAAGCTTGCTGACAGATGGTTGCTGACAAATGACAGTCCTCAGCCTCTCTGACTGGGCTTAACATCGTATCCCAACTGTTTCTGGTCGACAATTTATCCAGAGCTGGGGAAGTAACTACTTTACCCCTTAACCTCATAATGACTATAGCAGGATGGTAGCTGAGTAGATGTTTGTGCCTAATCTCATATATTTGTAGAATAGTTTTGGAAGGCTCATTTATTTTTATTTTGTTATAACACCACTCCATTTTCAGTGACATAAGGACCGCAACAGTGCTAATCAGAAAATTGTTGTGCATATTTAAACTACAGTGATCTTTGTTGTAATGATGAAGTTATAAAGATTACATTATATATTAATTAGTATGAATGTGCCCCATGGAAAATCAGTGATGTAAAAGTGATTTTGACATATATATCACAGAGAGAATTCTTGTAATTTTCTCCTAAGGTTACATTCAAAGGGCAAAATCTTTGCCTAGCCAAGTAAAAAATAAGATATTAAAGAGCTGGCCATGTTTTTTTCATCATGAAAAGAATGATTCTCTCTCAACAGGCAAATTACCAGTAACACTCTCTTTTTATTGAGTGCAATTAGTATTCACAGGCTCTCCTAATCCCATCTCAAAAAGTAAACATCTTTTAAGGAAATTTAAATTCAGCTCAAAATGACTACCGAGGCTTCAAATTCTGCAACGTAAAATATATATAAAGTAATATATTTAAATCATAGAAATTAAAACATAAAAAAGTAAAAATAGACACTGTTGAAGCTGTACTTGAGTGTCATCTTATAAAGGTTTCATCTTTTAGACTAATGACTTTGTCCTCTCCAGCAGGAAGTTTGATACACAGAGCCAGAATGAGTAAAATCTTCCAAGCTCAGTTTGTAATTGAATAATTTAAGCACCTCTGAACCTGCAAATTGATAACTGATATCATACCCCAGACATAAAGACACATGGAGAAATTTTAATCTGAAATTCAAAGTTTTTTTCAAATTTGAGTAATGGTCTGAGGTAAACAGGATGACAACAAATGCAAAGTACTCCACTTAGGGAGGAACAGTAAGTTTCACACATACAAAATGCAAAATGATAGTCTAGGAAGAAGTACTTCAGAAAAGGATTTAGGGGTCATAGTGGACCACAATCTAAATATGAGACCATATGAAAATACTGCAAAGAAAGCAAACATCATTTTAGGATATATGAACAGGAGTATAGTAAATAAAACATGAGAAGTAATTCTTCTACTCTATTCTCTGCTGATTAGGCATCAACTGGTGTATTGTGTCCAATTCTGGGTGCCACATTTCAGGAAATATGTGGACAAACTGGAGAAGGTCCAGAAAAACAAATAAACATGATTATAAAGATCTAAAAAACATGACCTATGAGGGTTTAGTAAGTTAGCGAGGTCTCCCATTGACCCAGAGGAGAAAACTCCCCTCAAAACCCCTTGGTGTGTGATGCCAGAATCACCTAGCCCCACCCACAGAAAACAGGAATCTAGGACGGGGGGGAGGGAGGGGTATAAGAAGGGAAGCTCCCAGCTCAGTTAGAGGGCAGGTGCTGAGCAGGGCAGAGGCTCTTCCCCAGTCCCAGTGGAGGGAGGCCCAGCCAAGCCGTGCCCCTCAGGATGACTGGGTCGGACATCCCGGGCCACTACCCGGCCCTTAACCCAGGCCAAGCCCACCCCAGCCACAGTTGGACCTTGATCCCCGGAAATACCTGCAGAGGCCACTGCCTGGACCCACAGAGTGACCCAGACACTCTGGACCAATGCAAGGCCCAGCAGAGCAGGCCGGACTGCTGGGACCCTTACCTGCCCCGGACCCTGAGTCTATAGACACACTGCCGGCACCTTCATCCACAACTGACACCACAGAGCTGCACCTGAGCCAGGTAGGCCCCCCCAAGGGGATGGGGAAGTGTCCCAGGAACAGCCATTCCCAGGGTGGCTGAGGACATGGAGGTCAGCTGGGCAGTGTGTTACGGCTCAGAGCCCTGCTGACCCAGAGACCCAGATGATGTGTTACAGCTTGGACCCCCCTGATCCAGTGGCTGCAGTGCCACCACTACTAGGGCCCAGGCTTGGACACGGTGGAGTAGGAAGGGCCTGCATCCCCCCGGCCATCCCCATCTTTGGGTGGCAGATTCCCCCTGTGGGGCAAAATGCCCTGCGCTTGTGGACTCTCCGCTTGCAAGAAGACCTGACTCCTGACTCATCCTGTGAACAATCTTGCACCATTGGACTTTCAGATTGCTTGACTATTTGTTTGCTGCTTTGCCCTGACTCAGGACCTGGGTTCATGAACTATTGTGTACCAGGGCAGGTCACTAGAACTACTAATAGGCCAGCAGTTAGGCCCTTGAGGCTCCGGACTCCGGGTTTACCATGAGTCAGCGTGGCCTCCTGCTGACTCAAACTGCTACAGAGGGGAAGTATGATAGAATTGGGTTTGTTTAGTTTGGAGAAGAGAAGACTGGGAAGGGATATAACAACAGGTTTCAAGAACATAAACTGCAGCATCAGAGGTTTAGAATGGGCTTTAGGAATAACTTCCTAACTGTCAGGTGGTTAACCAGTGGATTAAATTGCCTCCAAAGGTTGTGGAATCTCCATCATTAGAGTATTTTTAGATCAGATTAGACATACAGCAGTCAGGGATTGACTAAATGGTGCCTGGTCCTGCTATGAGTGCAGGGGACTGGACTTGATGACCACGTGGGGTTCCCTTTAGTTCTATGATTCTAGGAGGTCCTGCCCCTTCTCCTCAATACGTAACTGCCTGCCCCACCAATTTCTCTTCCCCACTTCATTAGATCTCCTCTCCTCCTCCCCTTGTCCAGGCCAGAATGTGGCTGCTGCTCTGCCTGGTGCCATGAAGTGGGCAGCTGCAGTGCTCCCCCAGCTCTTCCTCCTATTCCTACCGGTGCATGGCTTTCTGGGGCAAGGGCCACTGGTCAGACTGGACAAGAATGAGGGACCCAGATGACATTGCCATCTCTACCAACACTCACTGAATCCCAGCCACCATGTGGGGTTAATTGACGATGGACTTTAGCAACAGCTCCAGTCTGTCTCAACTAACTTTTTTACAAAAGGTTCATTACCACCAGTTTTGATACCATCTAAAAGATTATCAAACCTCAGGTAGAGGGCAGTTTCCCCACAGGAAAAGGAATGTTGTTATAATGAAAGACTTCATATTTAGCATTTCAAATAGTTTTTCTTTTCTTAAATAAAAGGTTACAAATGATGTTTTATTGTATGTTTGACCTGGTACTAAGCAGGCTGAGGTCACTGTGTGCTAAACTCTAGACCTTGTTTAACACTGGTTGGTATTTAGTCCATCTAAATGAATGCAACAGTAAATGTGCCATTCATTTGATTTGAACCTTCTGCGTATCTCGGTATGACAAAAAGTAATTCCTAATAAATAAGCAGCAGAACAGTCCAAACCTGAAACATGTGAAGCAATATCTACAACCTAATGATTCATTTGACTTTGTCTGACAAGTGAAGGACCAGCACAAATACCCTATAACTAAGCTGGGTAAGACAGCAAATCAAATATCATTTAAATATATCTTAATTATTTCATAAAATATTTACCATAATTTATTACAGCTCTCAGAACATAGATGGAAAAAAAGTTGTTTTATACACATGTGAAAGTTCTGAGACACTTATTTCCAAAAACCCTGTACACAGAAGATTTATATTCATCATTTACGAAGTCTTTTGATCACAGACTATTTCTGAGGAAGTAATCTTAGGAGAACGCAAGAATGGGGCACAAATATCAAATGTTTTTTGTGTTAACCCCTTACTGTTTGTGTATGCGTGCACACATGATGAAAGTGCACAAATCCCAAGAAAAGGATGGATTCAGAATTCAGAAAGCCTGGACTGGATGTTATGAGTAGGTTAGAAAAGGTGTGAGTTCAAAATGTAATTGTAAGGAGGCTAAAGTTGCAGTCTTGAATCTTTTTATGTCATGTAGTGTGGTATCTCCTTAATATCAGAGGATTAAAAAGTCTGGCTATACTACAGTTTAAGATTTAGATATAATTATAATTTATAGGCTATCAATTTTGTTAAGAAAATTAAATAAAGAGTTCATTATAAACAAGGTTTTTATGTAGGAGTTCTAGAAATTTCAGATGCATCTGTAACACAGCACCTTTTAATTTGCCCTTATGAAATGCAGAATGATGTAGTGTACCTATGCGGTTTTATCACTAAATAAAGGTATGAAAATTTTACATATCTAACACGTCCTAAAAACTATTTATAATTTTATGCCCCAGCAAGAAGCAGAAGTAGTCATGTTCCATAACAGATAAGAATCATGTTCATAACAAGCACTCTAAATCAACCTGAAGTTATAGACAAGAATAAGAAGAAAAGACTTCAAGAAGCAGAAAGACTCCACATGCAAGAAAAAAAAAGTTAGAATTTGACAAACTAACCTTTATAATGAAACTATAGTCAAATGACTAATTAAAAAACCTCAAATATCCAGATAGCAACTAAGTTGCAAGGGTAAGTAATCAATTATGGTGCCTCATTGCAATCCAGAATTCATGAATGTATAAATACACATAAAAAAGAAATATTTTAATCCTCAATTCTGTATGCAGAATTACACACAATACTGATGCTAAATGAGATCTGAGACGTAGGCCAGATTGGAAATGTCCGGGACCTTTAAAGAAGGGTACCGTTCCACTTCACAGAAACAAAAAAACAAAGACTATTACAGTTCTCTCCAGCACCAAGCCCCAGTGTCATATTGTTGCCTTCAATTCCACAGTCCCCTAAAATTTGTCAGATATTGACAGACTTTGTTAGTTATTACTCTGCTTCCTTAAACTTCATTCTGTGTTCTTCAGCTCCAGTGTTAAAAGTAAATTTCATATGTCAAGTAGTGCAATTTTCAGCACACTTTCTCCAGTTCACTCAGAATGCTGTTTATAACATTACCTTTCATTCGTCATTCTACCAATGTCACTCCATTTTTAATCCTGTCATCACTGATTTTACTTTTCTTTCCATACCAAGTTCAAGCTTCCTATGCTCAGTTCAAGGATCTGTGAAAATCATTCTGCTCTATTGCTCCCTCTTCACTCCTTTCTCATTCATTGTGCAGTCATATCAAAAAGAAGATAGGGCCTCTGTAAGGGCTCTGCTCAAATCTTAGAAAACACTAAGGATGCACAGACGTTTATAACTTTGTTAATGTAAAGATATTTGTAGATTATAATTTAGAGATATTGCCTCAAAAGCGACAGTATTACAAACATAGGAATTTGGGGATGTGTCCTGAAAGCAAGGATCGAGAGGTTGCATGGCTGTTTGCAGCAGCTGACTATAGAAGTTCTCCAGTTTATTAGAAAGTTACTCTTTTTTGTTATTTAATCAATCCAGTATCATTAAATGGTGTTACAAAGTGCTGAATGAGACGGGGATTGAAGTCATTTTGATGTTAACTCCTATGTTTGCAACTGAAAGCAGAGACATCAGAGAAGCACATGGAGCATCAGGCATAGAGACTTTGCATGTATTTGGTAAGCAAAATCATAGTTTGAGTAACTTAAGAAGGGGAAAAAGCCAAAAATGTTGTATTGTAACCTCTATTCAGCATGGAACTGTCAGGCGATGTTGTAAAATATTCATACAAAACTATGAATTATAGTTAGCAGTCATAGAGGTAGAAGAGAAAAATGATAATGTGAAATTATCAATTTTTGCATGTTGCTGTAGTGTAGAGCAAGTGTAACCGCCACCAGGCTGTGGGGGGAGGAGGGGAAGTGGGGGCTGGAATGCCACGCAGGCTCCGCAATGTTGAGGGAGAGAAACTCCAAGCCCAGAGAGCCTGATCCAGGCAAGCTGGGGACCTCATTTGGTCCCTGGGCCTAAAGTTCCCCACCCCTGCCATAGACCAATAGGTATCAGAGTTAAGGAAACTCAGTAAAAGCTGTGAACTTGCCGAGCACACAGAGCCTCTGGATCAGGGGTAAATTTATTTGTTGCATTAAAGACAGTATATTCACGTCAGGTCTACACTAAAGGGCTTTAAATTAGGTTTGACAGGGGCAGGTGACCAAAGCCCACAGGTAAATGAAAAACATGGTGTAGACGGCCAGAGTAAGTCTAAGGTCCGACACTGGGTTCCCAAAATACAAAGGACGCTACACAGGCATCTGTCAAACACAAACAGTTTATTTCTTGACAGCTAACAACTGTGCCCCATAAATGGAAGAACACCATAACAAAGAGGCATGTCTTACGTCCCTTCCTGCAAGACTGGGACCCCAGGTAGGCTGCGGACAAAGTGGGAGGTTGTCTCAGCTTCCGAGGTGCCGGTATCCAAAGCCCATTGGTAAGGTCTGATTTGCTAGGCTCTGAGGCAGCCTTAAATACAGTTTTCCTGCCCTGTTTTGCAGTTTGGAAATTTCCAGGGCTTACTCATTAGTGCTGATGTAGAGCCTAGCTATTAGTTATCGATCTGGTTCTGATCTGGTTCTTCTTGTCCTTTGGCCCTGTTTACGTGATCAGTACTTTAGGGTAAACAGACTTGTTTATGCGTTATTGTCCTTTAACCTTAGCTTATACTTGTTCTTGCTATACTGACAACAATGCTTATCTTAAATGGTGTATGTTCCTAAAGACTTGCTTCTGGCTCATCAGATATAAGGGAAAGGGGGGAAGGAATGCAGGCCTCACCACCCCTAAACTATCACATACAAAGTTCTTCCGCAATTGACCACTACACATGGAGATCTGCAAGTTGGGTCAGAAATGGGAGAGCGCATGGGCTATAATAGCAGAGAAAAAAGGAGGGACTAGGCAGAACTGGCAGGCAAAAATCAAATCAGTATCTTAGATGCCTCATAGAAATGCAAGAAGTATGGGTAATAAGCAGAAAGAACTTGAAGTCCTAATAAACAAACACAACTATGATATAGTTAGTATCACAGAGACTTGGTGGGATAATACACACAATTGGAATATTGGTATAGAAGGGTACAGCTTACTCAGGAAGGATAGACGGGGTAAACAGGGAGGAGGTGTTGCCTTATATATTAAAAATGTACACATTTGGACTGAGATGGAGATTGACATAGGAAAAAGACTTCTTGAGAGTCATTGGGCTAAGTTAAAAGGGGTAAAAAACAACGGTGATGTCATGCTAGAGGTTTACTACAGACTACCTACCCTAAGGTGGCTAAGGCTTTTTCTAAACGACTAACAAAATCATCCAAAGCACAGGATTTGGTGCTAATGGGGGACTTCAACTATCCAGACATATGCTGAGAAACTAACACAAGATGGCATAAACTATCCATTAAGATCTTGGATGGCATTGAAGACCATTTTTTATTTCATAAGGTTGAAAAAACTACTGGGGGAAGCTGTTCTAGAGTTGATTTTAACAAATAGGGAGGAACTGCTTGAGAATTTGAAAGTGGAGGACAGCTTGGGTGAAAGTGATCATGAAATCACAGAGTTCATGATTCTAAGGAATGATAGAAGGGAGAACAGCAAAATAGAAACAATGGATTTCAGGAAGGCAGATTTTGATAAGCTCAGAGAGCTGGTAGGTATGGTCCCATGTGAAGCAAGACTAAGAGGAAAAACAATGGAAGAGAGTTGGCAAGGGGACATTATTAAGGGCCCAAAAGCAAGCTATTCCACTGCTTAGGAAAAAAAAGAAAGTATGGAAAAAGACTGCCTTGGCTTCACCCAGAGATATTGCATGACGTCAAAATCAAAACTGAGTCTCATAAAAAGTGGAAACTAGAACAAATTATAAAGAATGAATATAAGCAAACAATACAGGTATGCAGGAACAGGATTAGAAAGGCAAAGGCACAAAATGAGGTCAAACTAGCTAGAGACATAAAGGGTAACAAGAAGTCATTCTACAAATATATTAAAATGAAGACAAACACTAAGGACAGGGTAGGCCCACTGCTCAGTGAGGAAGGAGAAACAGTAACAGGAAACTTAGAAATGGCAAAGGTCTTAATGACTTTTTTGTTTTGGTCTGATGATGAAGGAATGCTTAATACAGTGAATGGTAGTGGGAAGGGATTAAGTTTAGAAGATAAAATTAAAAAAAAGAACAAGTTAAAAATTACTTAGAAAAGTTAGATGTCTGCAAGTCACCAGGGCCTGATGAAATGCACCCTAGAATACTCAAGAAGCAGATAGAGAAGGTATCTGCACCTTTAGTTATCTTTGAAAAATCATGGAAGACAGGATAGATTTTCCAGAAGACTGGAAAAGAGCAAATATAGTGTCCATCTATAAAAAGGGAAATAAGAACAATCCAGGAAACTACAGACCAGTCAATTTAACTCCCATGCCAGGGAAGATAATGGAGCCAGTAATGAAGGCATTCATCTGCAAACTTCTGAAAGATAAGGTGATAGATAACAGCCAGCTTGGATTTGTAAAGAAAAAATCATGTCAAAGTAATCTGATAAATTTCTTTGGTAAGATAACAAGTCTTGTGGATCAGAGAGAAGTGGTGGATGTGGTATACCTAGACTTTAATAAGTCATTTGGTATGGTCTCACATAATCCTTTTATTAATAAACTAGGAAAATACAACTTAGATGGGGCTACTATAAGGTGGGTGCATCACTGGCTGGATAACTGTTTTCAGTGAGTAGTTATTAATGGTTCACAATCATGCTGGATGGGTATAACAAGTGGGGTTCCACAGGGTTCTGTTTTGGGACTGGTACTATTCAATATTTTCATTAGTGATTTAGATATTGGCATAGAGAGTACGCTTATAAAGTTTGCAGATGGTACCAAGCTAGAAAGGGTTCCAACTGCTTTGAAGGATAGGATTATTATTCAAAATGATCTGGACAAACTGGGGAAATGGCCTGAGGTAAATAGGATGAAGTTTAATAAGGACAAATGCAGAGCACTCCACTTAGGAAGGAACAATCAGTTTCACACATATAGAATAGGAAGAGACTGTCTAGGAAGGAGAATGAATAAAGGTCTAGAGAACATGAGCTATGAGAGAAGACTGAAAGAATTGAGCTTGTTTGGTTTAGAAAAAAGAAGACTTAGAGGGGGCATGATAGTGGTTTTCAAGTAGCTAAAAGGGTGTCACAAGGAGAAAGGAGACAGATTGTTCTCCTTGGCATCTGAGGATGGGACAAGTAGTAATGGGATTAAACTGCAGCAAGGGAGGTTTAGGTTGGACATTAGGAAAAACTTCCTACCTGTCAGGATGATTAAACACTGGAATAAATTGCCTAGGGAGGTTGTGAAATCTCCATCTCTGGAGATATTTAAGAGCAGCTTAACTAGACATCTATCATGGATGGTCTAGATGGTGTTTGGTTCTGCTGTGAGGGCAGGGAACTCTACTCAATGATCTCTCAAGATCCCTTCCAGTTCTAATGTTCTATGATTCTATGAAAGGGGAAAGTCGACTTAAGATACGCAATTCTAGCTACATAGCTGGAGTCCTATCTTAAATCATGTTTGGCACGGTGCACTCAGTGATAAGTCAAAGGGAGCACTTGCCCCCTTCAACTTCCCATACTCCTTGTAGAAGGAGGACTACTGGCACCAACAGGAGTGCCCTCTCAGTTTGAATTAGTTGTCTTCACTAGATCCTAGCATGTCTTCACTGGACCCACTAATTGAAACCCCGGAAACCAACTGTGGCATTCTCAATCTTTTCTGCAGTATAGATGAGGCCTAAGAGAATAAACTGGTCTGTGAAGGAGAATTATCTTTAGAATAAGATCTCCAAATATTCAAGATGGAAGAAACAGCACAAGCCAAGGAGTTGAATTCACCAGAGCCTTTCCAAGTACTAAATACAAAAGAATATATTCAAAATAGGTCAAATCAAAGAATGGAACCACTCATGAACACCACTATTACAGGAAAGACTGGATACCAGACAATCATTTGGATGGTGTGGATCACAACATGGCTCCAAACAATAGGCTGCCTTTGGAAAATGCTGTCATAAATTTAGGGAAAATAATCCTATTGCAAAATGCTGCAGATCCCAAATGCACAGAAGTCAAATGTATTCAATAAAGACAATCTGACTGAGGTGTTTTTCATACATGGATTGGTATTTAACAAGCCTGATGAGACTGGATACTGCCTATAACAGCAAATGGAAATATGGAATTAGACACTGGACAAAATTATTCTACTGAAACTGGACATAGGGGCTCAGATTAATAGTCTGTCTGGGAAAAAAAAAGACTGGAGAAACTGAATACAAGACCAAAACTGGGACCAACTTAAATAAAAGTAACTGGCTATTCTGAAACTAATATACCGGTGAAGGGGAGGTGCATTGCTAGCACCAGTGATAAAAACACCATGTACTGGCTGCCATTAATTGTAATGGCAAAAAAGGAGACACCAAATGTAGGCCTGGCTTCATGTGGGAAAATCAGTGTGGTAAAAAGTGTGCTCTCACTATGTGATCATATTGAACCTGGCTATGAGGCACCCTTTTAGGAATAATATGGCCTGTTTCAAGGGTTGGGTTGCTTGCAAAGACAATTAAACAGGTCCCTTTAATTATCCATCCATGTACAAAGGTGCTATTTGCACTCCATTATGAACTGAAGGCTTAGCTTGCAAAGCATGAAAGCAATGAAAGTAATACAAAAAAACTGGGTGCCAACAGAATGGGTGAAGTCCCTTGTCATTAAGAAAAATAACAGCCAGCTATGCATATGCTTAGATACCAGAGACTTCAGCAAAGTTACAGAAAGGAACCATTTCAAACTACTAGCCCCAGAAAAGATCTCTCAATTTGCAAAAAACTCAGTATTTTAGTAAATTAGAAGCATTTTCAAGTTTTCTGCAAATAACCCTTCAAAATAGCTTCAGCGTCAGAAGTGTACTACAACAATATGATCTATGAACATATTAATGACGTTGACACCTCAATGCATGTCATCATGATTATACATTTTGAGAAGGCCTGGATGCAACAGGAGCTGAAAACCTCAAATTAACTAGAGAGAAATGTATTTTAGGGGTTACAAAACTGATTTTTGTTGGGTAATTATTTACAAGAAAGGTGTAAATCCTGATAAGAGAAAGATTTCAGTTGTCATAATGATGCTACGTTCCTGTCAAAGAAATATATCCAACTGTTCCTGGGAATGGTTAATTATCATACATACCTAATCTATCTGCTCAACCAGCAGCTTTGAGAACACCTGTAGCACAAAAATGAATACTATTGGGGTGAAGAACAGGGGGAATCATGGGAAAGTCAGAAACAACATCTGATACAAGAACCAGTGTTGAAGTTCTTGGCCTATTAAAGTTTAAGCAGATGCTTCATAGAGTGATTTCACAGAAGCATGTGGATTGTTGGCAACCCAGAATATGCATCCAGATCACTGACTTAGGAAGAAAGAAAATACTCCCAGACTGAAAGGAGCTTTTTGGAGTACTATTTACCTGTGAGAGATTCAATCAATATATTTATGGTCAGACAGAGGAAGTTGAAATAGATCACGAGACCCTGTTATTTAGCCAACTGCTGAAAGACTGTACCTCAGAGTTTCAAAAATTATGGTACAGTTGTAAAAGTATGATTTTGTTGCAACCTACACACCCAGTAAATTCACATTCACTGCTTGTGTTTTCCAGGGCAGTGGCTGCTATAAAACCAGAGAAGACTTCAGAGATGTAAGCCTATGTAAATCTGATTGTAACGCTAATTCCCATAGATAACAAGAAACTGCAATAAATAAAAGGAAATGGAAAAAGATGAATAATTGGGAATCCTTATAATTAAAGGATGGCCTAAAGAAATAAGCAGTTGCTTAACTACAAGTGATTGCTGGATCTGCAGACGAACTTTCGAGAGATAGATGAGGTGATTTTCAAGGGCAGTCATGCTGTAATTCCAATGAGTCACTGAAAATAAATCTATGGAAGATCCATGGGAGTCATTTAGAAATCGGAAAATGTAAACAATGAATATGAGAGGTTCTATATTGTCGGTGGATCAATCATGACATCACTAATGTGACTGAAAAACTTTTCCTTCTTGAAGTACAAGCCATGCTAACAAATAGATTCATTGAGACCTCTTCTAGTTCCACAAAGACCTTATTAGAAGTCTGGCACTGATTTATTTACTTAGAAATGAAAGGATTGTTTAATACTCAAACGTTCTCTGTATCCAGAATTTTCACACTGCATGGTACTAATGGTCAGCAACAGTTGGCATGAAAGGAATCATCAGCAGACATAGAATTCAGAGGAAGTCTTTAGTGAGAAGGGACAGCAATTTTCCAGTGCAGATTTTAGGCAATTTGCCATATATTGGTATTTTCATTGCAAAACATTAAGTCCAAGTCAAAGATCTATATGGCCAGCAAAGATCCTTATGAAAAAAAATACTTTTGACAGCAGGAATGGATTAGTATAAAGGGTTACTGCTGATGGACACTACTGGAGAATGGCTTTACTCCAGCTCAGCTGCTAATGGCAAGAAGGATCAGATTTAATTTACCAATTACTGATCATCTTCTGAATTCTCAACAATTAAATCACACACAAGAGGAAAGAAAATCAACAGCAGAAATATTATTTTGACAAAAGGGCCCGCAATCTCCTGTATCTTAACACTGGTGATAGAGGTGTGATTCCTTAACCATGGAAGAACAGTTGCATCCAAGGTTTTAAGTAATCCAGACAGGTCAATGAGATGCATTTAGATGTAATAAAAGGGATCTATGAGTAATCACAGGAAGTTTGACAGTAGACTTACAGTAGATGTGGACTCTGGCATTCCCCCATCTGAGTGATCTTTTATCAATGCACAAAGGAGAAAATGTAAAGGAAGAAGGCAACTCAGACTCCTATGAAAGGCTGATACTAAGAAGATCAGAACAGGAAAAGGGAGTTACTCACTTTGTGCAGTAATGATTGCTCTTCGAGATGTGTCCTTCTGGGTACTCCACAGGTCAACCAGAGCCACAGATTGGAGCCTTACAAAGCATGTTCTCCCACTGGGCAGCACATGCGCTGGAGGCATCTGGAGATGCTCCTGTCTGAGTATACTAGTCACACGACTCAACCTCTCTCATTCAGTTCCTCTTTTACACCCGAGTAAATAAGACACTGAGGAGAGGGGAGGAAGGGAAGGTCGTGGAGCACCTACGGGGACACACTTCTTAAAGAACAGTCCTTACTGCACGAAGTGAGTAACTCCCTTTTCTTTGAGTGATGTCCCTGTGAGTGCTTCACTGTAGGGGTATGTCTACACTACATGGCTCCATCGACAGAGCCATGTAGATGAGCTTTGTAGACATTGGAAAATGAAGAGGCAATGTAAATAATCGTGGTTTTGTTTACATTAAAATGGCTGCCGCACTGTGCCGATCTGCTCTTTGTCAACACAGCTTGGTAGTCTGGACACTCTGTGGTCAACATCAAAAGCCCTTGTCGACTGCCCCGGTAAACCTCATCCCACAAGGCATGGGGTAAGGAGTGGGGGGGTGGTGGGGGAGGCAGGCGGGTAACAATAAATGGGATAGTATATATCCTACTCAAATTATTTCCAGTGGTCTGATGTTATGGACTCTCATTGTGCTAGGAAAGGGTGCAAACAATGGGTAAAAAGATGGCTATGTTGCCTCTTCATTAGATTGTGAGGGAGGTCTTGCAGACCCTCGACCATACCCTCAAATACGCTGTTTTGTGGCTTGGTTAGTAGAAGGGTGGCCCTGATTGGAGCACCTTCTCTGTGCCTGTTGCGTTGCAACAGTATCTTCAGAGAGTATATGTGGTAATTGATTATATTGCTCATATCTGTTGCAGTTATACGGGGTTATTGTTTTCGTTTGTAGGGTGGGATGTACATGCCCAAAGTGTGGAGCATAGTCCTTGAATTTTTACTATTGTGCAGAACTTTGTCTGTCGCAGCTGTGAACAACTTCAATTTATCAAGTGGCAAGTCTTCTACTTTGAGCTGAAGTTCAAGGGAACCTCAGAGGCCTGTAGGCAGGACGCCCTGCTCATTGCCACCACTGTAGCTGTCGCCCTAGCTGCAGTACTGGCGACATCCAACACTGCTTGTAGAGTGGTGCGAGCAATTCTATGACCCTCAAGGTTTGACGATAGGTTTTTTTGACTCAGAGAGGTGTTGCATGAGATCTCCCAACTTGGAATAGTTATACAAATTGTGGTTTGCCAAAAGGGCAGAGTAATTTGAAATTCTCAATTGCAGCAGGGAAGAAGAGTAGATTTTTCTGCCAAAGAGATCTAACTTCTTATAATCTTTGTCTTGGTTGCCAGACCTATATTGTCGCAATTTAGATTTCTAATGGGATGATTCTACCACCAAGGAGTTCTCTTGGGAGTGCGTGAACAGAAATTCCATGTCTTTTGCGGGGGACAAAGTAATTTCTGTCCACCCTTTTGCTGGTAGGTTGAATAGATGCAGGTGTTTTGTTGTTTCAGGTGTTCATTATTTCCTTTTCTTTCTTTTTGTCTTTGTCTTTTCTCTTTCTTTTTTTTTTCTGGATATGGGGGAGGGGCAGGGAGAAGCCCGGTTCACAGAGGCACTGCATGGGAAGCCATGTTCAAATCCCCTCAGGGGAGAAATTTTCTCTTTTTCTGTAAATGAACTAGGGAAACTATCTAAAGAACTGTCAAAACTAACTATTTAATAACTCGTGGAACAGTAAGAGAGGTATCAGGATATAAGAGAGGTGTCAGCTCTGCTCGCTGACAAGGGCGGTTAGAGAAGAACTGAAAGGGAGGGGTTGAGCTGTGCAACTAGCAAACTAGGGCGGGTGCGTCTTGAGACACCTCCTGCACATAGGTGGCACAACGGGGAAACTACAATGCAAGGCTCCAATCTGCAGCTCTGGGTGACCTGTCACCTACAGAGGAGCACCCATGGGTAATCACTTGAAGAAGCAATTAAGTGTCCTGAAAGGCTCAGAGACTTCCTAAATTGCCTGAGACGGGGATATTAGAAAATGAGTGGTAAAGACTCATGAAAGACTGATAGGACACATTTGGTTTATGGAAATGTACTGAGTGGGTAAAGAATTTGCTGCATGTGTTATTAGACAGTTGTTGGCTCTCTCAAAAAAGCACATAAGAATGAACATAGGAGATGAGATCTAAAGGTGGGGTTCGGGAACACCTCATTGATGTGTGCAGCAGTTTATTACAGAAGCTCTCCAGTTGATTTTATTCCTCTCATTGGCTAGTTTGTTCTTCAATAGCATTCTCTCAAAACATGTGAAAAAACACTACACATCAATGAAATATATGTCCATGTCACATCTCAAATACTGGGTTTTTTAACTTATTTTTGCTGGAACTAAGCTAAATGCAGGGATTACTTTAATAAGTGGTTTTAACAATGAGAAGTGTATTTTTCCTATTCCCATGATTTCAAAGTTTGCAAAAGGAATGGTATTTTTCAAAATTAGTGGGGACAAAATCATCCCTTGGCACAAAACTTGGACTTTGCACCTCCGAAAGTGCACTGTTTAAAAAATGGCAGGAGTTTCTGATGGAAATTGTAATGTTAACCATGACAATCATCACTTAGTGAGCTAAACCCTAACATGCGTGAAATTTTACATGGTCCAAAGTAGGAAGTTATTTTACCATATATATGAAAATATGTAGTTTGAAAAATGAATGAAAATAAAGTTCAATATATGCTGTGAACTCAGTTTGTCTCAGTTGCAATAACCATTCACAAGGACTATGTCTAGACTGGCAAGTTTTTCCGCAAAATCATCTGCTTTTGTGGAAAAACTTGCCAGCTGTGTACACTGGCCGTTTGAATTTCCGCAAGAACACTGACAATCTCATGTAAGATCGTCAGTGTTCTTGTGGAAATACTATGCTGCTCCCGTTCGGGCAAAAGCCCTCTTGCACAAATCATTTGCGCAAGAGGGCCAGTGTAAACAGCACAGTACTGTTTTCCACAAAAAAGCCCCAATCGCGAAAATGGCGATTGGGGCTTTTTTGCGGAAAACCACGTCTAGATTGGCCACGGACACTTTTCCGCAAAAAGTGCTTTTGCGGAAAAGCATCCTGCCAATCTAGATGTGCTTTTCCGAAAATGCTTTTAACGGAAAAATTTCCGTTAAAAGCATTTTTGGAAAATCATGCCAGTGTAGACGTAGCCAAGGAGTTTACAGGTCTGCTGGTGAGATAAATACATTATCGCAGCAGAGTATGAAAATCATCTTAAAATAGGTGAAGCTATTTTATGTATGTATGACAATCAGAAAACATTTTTGATTGACACATTTGATGAAAGAAAGTTGCTGTCTCTTTTTGTGTTCTTCTGCGGAGCACTTGGCAGCTCTTGAACTTTGAGGTACATTGAGCACCACAGCCATTACCTCATTCATCGATTGTACTGCCATTTCCTTCTGGATTTCAAGCATTCACCATCACACTATTAAAGCTTTCCATTTTCTGATCCTCAAAAGATCCTCTGATCAGACCAGACAAGGAAGGGACATAGACAATATTAACTGTCTTTCTATTGCCTTCTCTCTTTGGTTTCTGTGGAATTTGGCTCACTGAGCCAGGACAAGAACATCGCTACCCTCTACTGTGACCAGATTAGTAAACAAATAACCATTCCTGAAAAGTCCAATCTCTATCAAAACCAAACAAACAATTTGCTTTCACACATGGCATATAAAAGCTTAATTATCCAAACATTTTCTAGTGCCAGAAAAATGAAATCAATGCCCAAGCATGAATAATTAAGTTGTTGACCTTATACTGCAGCTTGTTTCATTTGCTGAAAGACTACAAATATCATGGCCAAAAACTGCATTTCCTATTTTTTTCCTATCCTCTTTTTCTGCATTGTTCAGTCTTAAGAAAAAAAGAGAGATGAAAATGAAGATTTAAGTTAAAAACTTTTTAAGAAGTCTTTTTACATGTATAATAACATTTTAAATAATTTCTTGTTTGGTGGTATACATCAACAAGTAGAACAGAGGCCCTGGTAACAAAAGCCAGCACCGAATTACGGTTAACGTTCTGGCAATGAGTAAAAAAAATAGCTTAATTTACTTTAACGTCCTAAAAAAGGTATCCAATCCTCATAACAGTTTGCACAGGTTGAATGTCTCTAGTCCAACACACTCTCGCCTGGCAACATCTGTGGACAGGAATTATTTTAATTAGCTGGATGTCCACTTATTGAGGGTGGGACCAAGTTTCCCATGGTTCAGCAAAGTCCTGCCAGCTGTCCACCATTACCTTGGTCTGCATCCTCACTGTCCCAGGCTGGGACCACAGCTGGATGTGGCTACAAAGCCCTGGGCTGAGTCAGGAACAAAGCCATGAGGCTAGCAACCGGGAATCCAGGTGGCAGCAGAAGGCTTAGCATTGGAGTCCCAAGGCTGGGGGTAGGGGCAGGGAGCCCAAGTGGCATCAGGACCCCCAGGTACAGGTCTATGTTGGCCACACAACATAAGCATCCCTACATAATGCCTATGGAGAGCCACTCACACTGTATTGACCTCCATGGTTCAGCAAATTCTCTAGTTTGGAAAAGGTCAGATCCTGAGGATAATGGACAAGAGAGGTTTGACCTGCATTAGCCTGTTTCCATTGGAAAGAGACCACATATGATACATTTATTGAATGCTAAGTGTTTAAACAGCATCAGTTAAATAATAAAATTAAGACCACATCAACTCATGGACAGAAGTTGACCAAAAAAAACATTGTGCCTGGTATTGAGTCCATATCCCTATAGGTAGAAAAGGGTCATGATATTGTGAAACAGTCCATATCCACTTGGGGACAGGGAACAGGGCATGGGACAAGGAAAGATACATTCCTCTCACACCCCTATATAAATATAGTTGAGCAAATATTAGTTATAAACAGATTGTTTCTCTGAATCACCTCAACTTCTCACTTGACAATTAGCAAAAAGAGTTAGTGTATTGGTCCTAAATCACAGAAGAAAGGGCTGATGAACAAAGCCAAGCCAGACACATCTCTCTCAAACAAGTGGAACATTGCATAAAAATGGCCACCACGTTTTCCCGACTCAACACTTGGTCGGCAAAAAGTGGCAGTCTAGAGGGGGATCTGTTGAGAAAAAGTCATTTTCGACAGATCCTGTAAACCTCCTTGGATTTCTCTCTCAACAGATCCCCCTCTAGACTGCCACTTTTTGCCGGTCAAGTGCTGAGTTGGCAAAACGTGGTGGCCATTTTTATGAAATTAGGTGCGGGATATTTAAATCCCTGCCTCATTTGCAATGTCGACCTGCCTAATCTGCATCCCTCTGCCAACAGAGGGATGCAGTCTAAATACACCCCTAATGAAAAGTAAGGAAAGAATGGTTTGTTTCTTGCTGTATTAAAATGCTTCCAGACACAAATAATGTAGACTTCCAACCCTTGCCCTGCAAACACATACACTTATATTATTTAATGAAATCTAAGATAACAAAAGTTGTTCAGATATTTTATGGCTGTAAAGTGTATGTTGAGCTAAAACCAAGGGAAACATATAACAAAAAAGTTGCAGTATCACTACATCAATCACTGGCTTGTATTATTCAGTCAACTTTGCCACACTAGAAATATAACAAAGCACGGTTAACCTATTGCTACTATCCCACCATTTCATTGACATAAGAACAAAATATAAGAGGGAATTTTTTAAAAATAATGGATAATTTAAATTAAAAGAAGCATTGAGTGCCATTAAATATAGGAATAACCATTGCTGCTAACCAAGGAGTTTTCCCATTAGCTAACTTTTTTACATGAATGTTAGTTATATAAAGAATGGATGTTAAATTGCATTTAATCAGTGAAGCCAATAGTCAATGGAATTTCCATTGACCACTTGATTAGTCAATAATGGGGGGAAACTACAGAGCTGCAGCAGGGTTTGCTCCCAGGCCCAGGAGCTAACCCTGTTACTGCTCTGTCTTTTAAATGTATTAAGAGTTGCCAAGCTCTTAATATATTTAAAAAGCAGAGGTGCAGCATGTGTGTGTGGGGGGGGGAGGGCGGCAACTAAGCATGAGCTTGGACAGCTGATGGCTCATGCTCGGTGTCCTGCCTACTGCATCTCTGCCTCCTCTGTCCCCTCCATTTAAGCCAGCTCTCCCCAGCACCGGCTCCTGCTCCCCTCTTTCTGCCTCTCTCTGAGAGAGGCAGCAATGGGTGGGAGATATGGAAGTAACTACTTGACTACCAGATAAGCATATGCTTATTGGAGTAGTCGATTAGTTGGTTACATCCCTAATCTAAAGTGATGTTTTGTTGCTGCTTCATGTTGGTCAGCTGATGAAGTTGTATCAAACATTAACTAAAAATTATGGTATCCAGTGGGAAGTTGTCAGAACTTTGGAACAAATCTTAAAAAGAAATAGCAAATCAATAGGGTGACCTACATTGTTTTAATAAATGCTGGGGAGGAAAATTTGGGGAGAAATATATAAAAGTGACTTTTGATTGGTGGCATTCTGAGAAAAACAGGGGAAAGGTCTGTGCACGTGGAGCTAGAATATGGATCAAGTCCAGTAAAATGGCATACATTTCTTTACAGCATAATACAGAGAGAGAGAGAGAGAGAGAGAGAGAGAGAGCGCACAAGCGCACAGCTTCAGAGACAGATTCTGAGTCACTGGGATTGTTAAGAATAGCATCCACATAAACATGCAGCCTTTCAATTCCAGAAGTCCAACCATTTTTTCATAAAACCTCTTACTGAAGCTCTTGGAAATGTCTAAACCCCACTAAAGTAGGCATTCCCTTGAAAGTGATTTTATACTTAACAGTGGACTAGTTCTTTCACAAAATGTATTCACCAAAAAAAGCCCTTGAAATTAAATAAAATGTTAAAATACCCAGTGAAAGACAAGTGCATTTCTTCTAAATGCAACAAGTTACAGAAGAAATTCATAATAAAGAGCTACATAGAACTATGTATTGAAATTATTTGAGTAACTAAGCAACCCCTTTTATGGGAAAAATGCCCCGTCTTGTTTCCTGTACTAGTGAATTCAGAACTACAGCTGTACAAATTAGGATAAGCTTGGCATAATCTTTACGTTAGCAGACTTGTACGACAATTATTCTGTATTGAAAATAGCCTAAGAAAAGCATTCACAGCCTATTTCTATTTCTTCCATGCAACAGATATCCAATTGAGGAAGCCAAGAAAAAACAACAATGAACATTACTGTGAGTGTATCAAATACACTTGTAAACTACACTGGCTTTCTGGGCTATGATTCAGATTGTAAATTAATTGGTCAAATAATCAGTCCTCAGAAATGTGTAGTTCAGAGATCTAGGAGCCAAGTTGGCACAGTATAAAAGATTCCTGTGACTGGCTGGGTAAAAGTCAGTTCCTGACATTGGTTTTTCTTTTTGTTTTTATTTTTTAAATAGGAAAAAGGTCAGGACATGTGATCTCACTAATATTAAGGGAACATAAAGCAATTAAAAGCTCTTGTTCATATTTCATTGAAGAACCTAAGCTAATTCAGAAAGCATTTGTTCTGGGAGGCAGACTACACTATGTTATTTTGAACAATATTTCTACATTATTCAACTTTGTATAAAATGTTGATATATGACATATGTTTGTTAAGTGCTCTGGACATGCAAAGTGCTATATGAGTGTAAGTATTGGTATTTTAAAGTGTAAGTATTGGTACTTTACTGCTTTAAGGATAATACAATTTTGTCTGTTTTTCGGTCTACTGAATAACAGTGCTTGACTGAAGTAATTGTGCATTTTGAAAACTATTATAGAGATATTGACAAGTTAAAAAAATATCATTTTTTTAAATAAACTATTACTCCAAGAATCACCTAAAATTACTGTGACTGAAAGAGATTGAACCAACTACAACAACAAACAGGAAAATGTACAAGATAATTGAAGGACAAGTATAGCACCTTAAACAACTTCAACTTTTTGTTTCAAGCGACCGTATTTGAGATTTATATTTACTTTATCATACAATGGGTGTTTTAAAAAGTCTGCAGTATTTTTAAGTTTGTCATTTAGAATTATTCCCAGTATATGTATTCCCATTATATATATTAAAAACATGATGTCCAATATTTGTGTTTGTACTGACTCTAGACATAACCAAAATTTATAACTTTTAGTTTGTTTTTGTAAATATTAGTCTAAGCACATCAGGAAAGGTATTTAGAGATAATTCCTTTTACAATGTTTCAATGCTACCAACTAATTTTCAGAACACAGTTAAATATCTGAACTGGCTGATTTTAAAATGCATATATATAATCCATTTATACATTTACAATCCACTCTCCTGTCTCCCTCATGCAAGAAAACACTTTGTGGCCAAATTATTTTTAAGTTCAGTAAAAAGAAATGAGATGTATTTATCAGAAAATCCAAGTGTTTGGTGGACAGAAAACACCTGTCTTATCAGAGGGAGAAATATCTTATGGATTTCCGATATACAGCAAGTTTGTCTTCTTTATAGAACTAGTTTGGTTTAGTTGGAACAAAATTAGAAGTAGTTATATTTGTAGGGGGAAGGTGGACTCTGGGCTTATGCTAAATACAGAAAGGCAAAGAATACAATTTAGATTCTTCATTAGCTATACATGATAGATGCATACTTTAATTTGAGAGGTAATAAATATTTTAAGAATTATATGTTCATATATAATTTATGAATATTGTTTAATTATTTTCTTAAAATGGGTGCTATCTTATCCATTCAATTTATACTTTTTTTAATATGATTTTAGAACACATTAGAAATTTAGCACTATCCAGTACCATAACTTCCAAGTTTGTGGCAAAGAACTTTTTTTCCTTCCCAACCCACCTTGATCCTAAACATTTGCAATACATAGAGTCTATGAAGACTAACAAAATCTGAGTTGTCAAATATCTAAGAATAGTTATTGCATTGCAGAATTAAGCCAACACTACAATTCAGAAGCAATAGCATCTGTAAATATTTATACCCTATATCCAAAGGTAACTAATCGAATCCTTATCTTCACAGAAAAAAGGCTACCTTCACTAATTTGCCTATTGTGGGATTCTTCATGCTTCAAAGAACTAACAATTTCATTAACATTTACATATTGTTCTTATACATATAAATGTTTCTTGTGGCATGTATATGGAACTCAACATTGACCAACATCTTCATGTAATTTAATCAAGACACTAGGCAACAACTGAAAGAACATAAGGAATTTACATTATCATGTTGTAAGATACAAACCTGCTATACTGTGTGTTTCACATAAAACAAACAAAAGGATAGGATTTTTTTAAAAGCCTCCTCCTCTAACCAATTCATCACATGCACACTTTGAAACATCTTATAGAAATGTTAAAATTAGTTCAAATCATGGAACTTAAAATTGCTACTAAGAAAAGGGACATAGAGAACACAGTACAGAGGTTCCATTCTCTCCCACTTCACACACACACACACACACACACACACACACACAAGATTAGACACTAAAGGTTATACCTACACTGAAATGTCAGTCCAGGGTTCAAACCCCAGCTCAAGACTGATCCCCACCTTTTATTTACATCTCGTAAATCCATGGCTTGGACCCAGGGTACTAGGACCCCATAGGGTGGAGGATCTCAGTCAGAGTCAAGCCAAGATCAGGGAGGGATTGAAGCCCTCTTGCTTGGCAGTATAGACATAGCCCCATTGGAGTCATGCCTAGGAGCTGACTTTCTTTGTTCTGAGTCTGAATAGCAGTGCTAGATTTATGCACAACCTAAGTATGATACAGCTTTGAGATTCAGGTTATGAGGAGCCTTTAAATAAAAAAAATTACTAATTTTAGCTGAATCCTCACCTATGTACTGGTATATATGCAAATATAAACCATTATTATTTCTATTTTCATTGTCCTTTCTGTGATAATACTATCAATTTTTGGTAATGATATAGGGCCTCTTAAAACCTGACACAGCATAGGGCTTCATTGTGTCTTAATTTGGCACTCATTATCATCATCAACCACCATGGGCTCAAGGCCCATTGCTGTCCGATGCCTCCCTCACTATTTCCTTCCATCTTTCCCTGTCCAATGCGGAGTGGCTTAGTTTCTGTAGACTAGCTCTGCAGCAATCTACTATATCACCTACCCATTCTCTGTGGGATCTGCCTTTCCTATTCGGACCATCCATTATGCCAAATACCAAGGTCTTAACTTTTCTCTCACCATTCATTCTGCAGATATGCCCGAATAGCTGTAACTTCCGTTGTATAACCTTCTGCAATGGGTTCTCTTTTGTCTGAATCTTCCTATATAATTTCTCTTTGGTGACCTTCTGCATCCATCCTATTCTCAGGATCTTTCTATAATAACTCCTCTCGAATGCCAATATCCTTCTCTTTGAATCTTTCATTATCACCCATGTCTCACATCTGTACAACATGATGCTAAATACACACATTTTCAAGATGCTCAGCCTCATTCCTAAGCTAAACGCTTTACCTTTCCAGATCTTATCCATTGCCTTTGAACTCACTCTTGCTTTCACTATTCTAGTCGCTATTTCCTTCTTACAGTCTAGATCATACGTCATGTTGCTCTCCAAATACGTGAACTTCTCTATGTTCTCTAGTTCAATCCCACGCTGAATAGTAAAGTTTAATGGACACTCAAGTGGTTTCCCACACTGAATCACAAACAAAGGTCTAGAGTGGCTACATTTTGGGAGGATGATAAGAATAGGGCTGCCAAATGTGTAATCACATAACCCCAAATGCCTTTGCGCTGTTTCCTGCCCTGAGGTGCACTCCACTCACCCCATCCTTTCTCCCTCTGTCGCAGATTCTCCCCCACCCTCACTCACTCTCAACAGGCTGGTGCAAAGGATAGGTGTGTGGGAGAGGGTGTTGTGGTCTCTGGCTGGGCAGTACTAACATCTGTTGGTTTCCAGTCAGTGGTAAAGTGGGACTAAGCAAGGATCCCTGCCTGCCTTGACCCCAAACCACACCTAGAAGTGCCAGCATGTTTCTGCGGCCTGTGTGAGAGGGAGATCAGGGAGGTTTTGTGTACTCCTCTCACCTACAAGCACCATCCTTGCAGCTCCCATTGGTCACAGTTTCCAGCCAATGGGAACTGTAGAATCAGCAGTCAGGGCAGGGGCAACATGCATCCCAGGTGCTTCCTTGAGTATTGCAGAACCTGCCTTAGCCACATTGCACCCCTGGAAATTTGTGGCCTTTGGGAAATAGAAACCAACAGTGACTCCCAGCAAAACTGGGAGGGTTGGTGACCCTACCTGGGAAGGTTACAATATTATGATTGGATTTGGACCCACATAATACCGCATAGAAGCTGGAAATCCAATATGGAACCCAGGGTTCAACAATTCTTAACCCTGGATTACAAGTAAGTGTAAATGCTGAAAACCTGAAAACCTAGGCTAACAAACCCAGGGCCTGCTAACTTGAGTTCTACTAGCTCTGGGATTACACCAGTGTTTTTCACAGTGGTTCCCAAAACCACTTTAACACAACTGTTAACTAGCCACTCCAGTGTGTTTATTTACTGGTTCTGCAGCCACACAACCTTAGGCTCCCATTGACTCCAGTTTTCTATTTGCAGCCAAAAGGAGCCACAGGGATGGGATGGGATGGGATGAGATGAGCCGGGACACTTCCCATGGCTCCCGTTAGCTAAAAATGGCAAACCAGAGCCAATGGGAGCTGCAAGGTTGCATGGCTGCAGAGCTGGTAAATAAATACACTGGAGTGGCCAGTTAGCAGGTTTCTCAAAATGATTTTGTGGACCACTTTGAAAAACACTGGATTTCACTGAAGGGTAGATATATCCAAAGTGAACATTTTTAGGAGGACATGTTTTCACTTGCTTGTCTGGCCAATACCAGAAAGACCTTTAAAAGATGACTGCCAAAACTATTTCCTCTTTTACCCCAGCAACTAGTGAAGAGTTTTCCTTCACTCACCCAATAATATGTCTGTAATAGTACAGTATCTATTATATACAGAGGTCACATATCACCTCAAATAAATGTATTCTCCCTTTAGGGTGAAGATACAATTATTGAAGTCATGTGTGGTTTTCATGTTTCAAGCTTTATTTTATCCCCCTTTTCTGAATTAAGTTACTGAATTTTCCAGGAGTAAATCATTATAGTTGCAGCTTTTCAGTAATTTAGAACAACTAAGATGTGTCATAATTCAAACAGACTGAATTCCCTTCATCACCAACATGCACAATGCAAAAAAAAAAAAAAAAAAAAAAAAAGAGCACAAACAAACCTATATAACTAACTCATAAATCACAGTGCACACATCACAAAATATGAATCCAAGCATCATTCTCCTTTACCACGCACTCCTCTGCACTGTCTCCCCCACCCATGACATAATGCTCAAGATATTTGTCGTCGCTCATAAGACCCTTTTCAGTTCTCTGCTTTTACTCTCATCTTTTTTCTGTGCCATGCTTCCCACTGTATCCGAGTCCATAGATGCCAAATTCTCCTACAACCATCTCATATATTATAAGGCCAAAAAAGCTTATTATGGTGGCCTAGCCTTATCTCCTGTACATCAGAACACAGAACTTCATCCACCCACTACTACAGTACTACTACTACTACCAACATTACTAAACTACTGTTACTATTATCTCCTTAACTTCCTCCATGATGTCCCTCAAAAAAATCTACCAAATTTATCTAGAAATGTCACCAATCTTGCCTTCAACTCCTTCAAGACCTCCCTTTATAAAAAAAAGCCCAAACTAGCATCCTAGCAAAGACCATCGTTAACTACGATCTGTAACAAGGCCCAGTTACTGCTTGTGCTGCTAGGTGCTAGTATACTATTATAATTGTTGCTATTGTACAAGCTATATATTCTTGAAAGGTTTGCAGAGTACTCTCTGTAAGAAAGAATAAAATGAGGCTTATGTGAAAGTCATACCAGAGTGATATATCATACCATATAATTCTGACCTCTTTGAAGTTATTTTGATGTTAATCTAAATATGTTTAATAGCCCAAACCGTCACCAGCAACAATACTCCCCTCTCTCCCAGACAGGCTTTGGATTCAAGTCGGTCTGTATTGATGAATATGGCATGGACAAGGCTGAAGTGAGCATGAACAAGGTCAGGCAGGAGCAGGAAGCAGATCTGACTTCAGCCCTGGGAAAGGCTGCAGCAGCAATTCTGAGGGCTGAGTCATTGCAAGCTTAGTTGGAAGGGAGAGTCATGACAACTGAGTGAGTAGCTCTGTCAGATTGTGGGTTTGCCTCAAAACCCTTCTAAATTTACTTGCTGCTTTTAATGCAAATGCTACCATTTGCTCACAAATCCAGAAGTACCATACAAACAAAAAAAGATTAACAGTATACAAAGAAACTGAAGAATATAACAAGAAATGGAAAACATCTACCAATCTGAAGAGGATACACATTAAAACTACAGTTAAAATGATTTTTTTCTAATACTTTATTCAGGAGTACTGCTGTCACATTATAAAAGACAAGCATATTCAATTATAATATCTTCACTATGGATGACAGCTTTTGAACAATTTTTTTCCCCAGAGTTAATAATTCTGCACGTTATGAGCAGGGTGCACACTGTAAAGGGCAGGAGTGGTAATTAAATTAAATAAGATTAGGAACCGTAGTTAAGTACTCAGAAATCATATCAGAAGAAACTAGAGCCTTAACAGGAGCATTGTGTTCTAATGTGCAATAGCCTTTTCATATTCTGTGAATAGTATTATATTTAATGTTATATTTCCAAACCAACAAAACTGGCCCAAATATCACATATGGGTAAAAATAACTGGAGTACATAAATTCAATTATTCAGCAAATATCACAAAAGTATACTAATTTGCACATTTCCATTACAGGCTAAGTCTCCTCATATTTGGGATCAGATCTCTTAAGGTGAGGCTTTTATAATAATCAGAATTCTCATGGCAATTTTAAAGACTTAACTTCCATAAGCTTTTATTACCTGTATTTCTAAAATTATTAATGTTTTTCTTCCCATCAGCTTCCTCAAGCAAAACTGAACATTTATATAATAGGAAAACTATAGTAATTCTTTAATCTGTTTTCTCATTGCCAAAATAAGATTTGTCTGACTTGTAGAGTAGTTATCAACTTCAAAACACATTTCAAACATTATGTAATTTGTTCCTATAAAATCCCTGTGCTGTAGACAAGTATATGACCATAGCAGGATGTGGAATTTGAGTGACAGACTAAGCCACTTCCTCAAGGCAAGAGTATAATTGACGAGGAAATGCAAGCAAATGAATGACAGATGTGAAATGTGTTTAATCAGTAGGTGGCAACTTAATTGTATACTGAAAAAGAAATGTCTGTCCTCTGCCTTCATATATCAGAATTTAATTATTTCCTGTGAGGGTTACAATGGATGTAACTACTAACAAAATAACTCAGGGTAGAGTCTCCCTGACCTACTCCACAAACTCAGCTCTGGCAGCTTTGGTGGGCAGGCCGATCGTGATGTTGCTCTGGCAATGACTCCTCCCAGGGACCTGGTCAGCACTCCACCATCAGCATCTATCCCCCATTTGTCCTCTCCTTTTGCATGCAGTATGATGGAGGGGACCAGGTTCCAGAAGCAACCACCCCTTCCAGCTCTTTGCCATGGCTTGCAGCTGTATGGAGGGGAGGTGGAGACAAGGTCTGGAGGCTACCACCCCCTCCAATTGCCCCTCCTACAGCTTGCAGGCTGTCTGTGGGGAGAAGGGTCTGGAGGCTACTGCACCCTTCAGCCTATCTGGGAAGGGAGAAGTTCTAGGGGCTGCAGTGACCCCCGTCATGGCCTGTAGGCTGTTTGAGAGGGTGGGGGTCGAGGCTTTAGGGGATGCCTCATCCTAAAGTGCCCTCCTCCGGCTTTCAAGCTGTCTGTGGTGAATGATACTCCAGGGGTTGCTCCCCAGCCTTCAGCATCCCACATACCCACAGCCTGCAGGTTGTCTGGGGGCAGGCCAGGCTCTGGGGGCTTCTCCCACTCTAGGTACTCCCCTTCCAATGCCCCCCTGTGGCCTGCAATCTGTCTGGGGAGGGGTCAGGTTCTGAAGACTGTGCCCCCTTCCAGTCCCTTCCCTCTCACGTTGCCTGCAGGCTCTTCTCCTGGGGGGAGGGGCTCCTTACCAGTGTGCTGGCAGGCAAGATGGTGGAGTCCCAGCCCTGCTGACCACTCTTGGTGCTGCAGCTGCCCCCAGTGGCCACTCTCAGTATCATATCCCACCCATCTCTGTTCCCTCCCTTTCTATATTATGGGAATCAGTTCCATTCCCATCACTTCCCATTTTCCAGATACAACCAAACCTTGACCTTGGTTTAAGTTCTGGTAAGAGGAAGCTGCATATCAAATTTGGTGGTCCTAGATCTTACGATTTAGGAGGAGTTCCTGAACCAATGGACCAACAGATGCAAAGATAGGTGCATTCTAAAATATATAGTAGATATCTTATGTTTAAATCATCAGGTGCAAAACGAATCATGAAGAAAGAAGGTGAAGCATTCTACAAAAAAAAGTACTGAGGGCAGTTCTTATCTGAACTATGTTGTGTCCATTTTAATCTTATAAAAATTACATCCCTCTTGAAAATAACTCCGAGTAATGAGGGAAAGGTTTTACAGAGTTATAAGAAAAATATGTCGATGGGAATAAATAGTATTTGTAAGATTACATTTGCAGATCGTAGAGATTCTCCTTTTACCAACCTATCACTAGAGTTTAAAGAATTTTGGCAAACTGTCTACAAACTGGAATTGTTTGGTCTTAAAAACCTTTGTGAAGGATATATACTGCTATTCACATGAGAAAATATTTGGTTGTTGTGTCTTGGTCAAATTAATCCACCACTTTCCTTAGCACAATAGAATTAGAATCAAAGTCCTTATTTTGGTTTTACATATTACTTTGAAACTGGGAAATATCACGTGCTTTCAGTAATGGACTTTGTTTGCAGCATGATAGACAGAAAATGCATTAGTCACAAACAGCGGGCTAGTGCTGTTATACAGTGACCCAGCAGAGTGAGCGGCAAAGAGATACTAAAATACAGACCATGACATGTTCCATAATAGAAATATCTATTTAACAAACTATGCCCTGAAAATGGAATAATTGAAACTTGTGGCGCTTTCCTGTTCTTCTGTGGATTTTCTTTGCATAAGTGATAATGTAGCCCTCGGCTGACATTGTTAAATTGTCTTGCAGAATGTGTGTTATTCTCATAGTTCATCACTGAACATAATAGCTCAAATGCCCTCACACTCCAGCAGTGCTATATTCACATGTGTGGTTAATCAGAATGCCACGGGACAGATCTTCCCTGTGGTACTGAAAACAAACAGGCTCAGTTGCTCTGGAGACTTTGTTCCCTACCACACAGAATACACATGAAGATCTTGCCTGAGAGTGAGATGCTTGGTAGAAGAGGGTTTTTTTTTATTATTATCATTATTGCCACTCACTGGATGAGCGGGTGGGAAAGATAGCTGACTGACACATTTCTAGCATCCTCCACATTCAAACACATTAAATAATTACTCTTCTCAACAAGGTTGAAAAGTATTTTTCTTATTTTTTGCCAGGGATGGGGAGAAGGATAGAAAGAGACAAAAAGGATTAGTGACAAGGAAACAAAGAGAATCAGTGAAAACACCACAATTAGAACTCAGGAAGTCTAAGAACCAGCCTCCCATTGTAGGACCTAGTATCCCAGTAATTGTTTGGTCATTGTGGAACGAATCCTGCCCCATCAGTGTGGAATCACCACACTGGTGCTGTGCAAGGGAGAAGGGGTCAGAACTTCATTCCTGAATAAGTAATGCACACCAGCTGCATCATGCAAGCATCCAGCTTCATGGACAACCTGACGATAACACACATCCAGAGGAAGCTGGAGGGAAAGTCTGTGGAATCTATTGCAACCTTAAGGCTGGAGCAGTGATACAGTAGCTCTACTAGTGCTCTACAATATGAGACAAGGATGACTCCTGATTGGTCCCTCAGCCAAGTTACTTGGATTACACACTGAGCAGATCTGGACATAATTGCAAAGCATGAATGAATCATTCAGAATAGTTTTAAAAAGTTTACTTATATTGTTTTCTCTAGGTTAGATGGTGAATATATAGCAGCCATAGGGATCATGTCCACAATGCAAAGCACTATTTCCATCTTTTAATTTTATAATAAAAAAATCTTCCTGGGACCTACAACGTAAACTATGGACATTCTTAGTACATTTACAAGTAAATTCACAGAGTTTCTGATAATTTTACACAAAGTCTGAGTAAGGGAGGGAAAGAAACTACACATCTCACATGCAAAGCTAGCTATGTCTTCTGAGATACTCTAGGATGTTTGGACTTCAAGCATTTATCATGAACACAACTGTAGCTTTTCCATCTATCAAACCAGACAAACATTGTTCTTTTTCCATTAAAACCAAGGCAAAAGTAAACATGCATATTTATTTTTATGTTTATAAATAAATTGCAAATGATTTTACTCAATATCAGGCAACTAATTATAAAATGCCACTTGTACAAGGAAATTTGACTTTCCCAATTCAACAATAACTGTTCTTCAAAAATTGATACATTTTAGATAGGGATATATATTTTAAATAACACTTTCACTAAGAAGCAGTAAGTTCGAGGTACACTAAATCTGTTGTCCCAAATCCATTCAAGCAAACAATAATGAAAGATAAATGATTAAAAGAAATGAAAACAGACAGAAGTAACAGAATACATTTCTGCTTTACTGCAGAAAAGACTCATATTCATCATCCACACAATATCTTAAAGTGTACAAAACTATAACAACTTTTGCTTTGCTTTTCTATATAAATTCATAACTGCAAAACATTGAGATAAAAGTGAAGACATTTTAATTAGAAAATACTGCCATTTCCTTAACCACACTTTACAAATATAGTCAAGCTTCACCTTTCATTATTTCAGAGGAGGAAAAAATAGTAAGAAAACAAAGTTGCTTCTGTTCCACGAATGTATCATTGATAACATCAGGTATCCAGGGACAGATGACCGTTTTGCGGAGCCCCGGGCAGCATAATTCCGTGGGGCTCCCCCTTTGCCACGGCGCATGTGCAGTGACGCCATGCGCATGCGCAGTGGCGCCACGGTGCATGCTCGGGGCTTTCTGAAGCGCGGGGCCCGGGACGGTCGCCCCGTTCGCACTGCCCTATATCCGCCCCTGCAGGTATCAAAAACCATCAATCAAGTCGCTCCATCATACATCTGTATTAAAAACTGAGATTTAAAAAAAACGCACACAAGAGGGTTTTTTTTGTTTGCCTTATGGTTTTTGAGTTATTGAGTCAGGTTTTCAGACTTTTATCCACAGGAAAAAAGGCTAGAATTATGTTTTACAAAAAAATCAAACAACCCAAAGAAGATTCACACAATTATTTTATTTTGGGAGGTGAGGCATTAAAATCACAGTATTGAATATTTTTAGGATTGACAATATTGTCAGTGGTCTGGTAGCACTTTATAGACTAACAAAACATGTAGATGGTATCATGAGCTTTCGTGGGCACAGCCCACTTCTTCAGATGAAGTAGTGAGTTATGCCCACAAAAGCTCATGATACCATCTACATATTTTGTTAGTCTATAAAGTGCTACCAGACCATTTGTTGTTTTTTTCTGTACAGACTAACTCAGCTACCCCCTGAAGCTTCTGAATACCGTCAGTGTAACTTTGTTGGTGTGGCTCCATGTAAGACAATGTGGGAAGTTAGTTCAACCCTTAGGTGTATGTTCAGGATGGAATAACTAGTCAGTGTTAGGAGTATGGTGTGGACAGACAGACATCTGATGGAGAAAGGGCTTCAGGAGTAAGGGAATGTGGAAACCAGTGAGAGAGACTGCATTGCTAACATCTGTATTAATCTTCTGAATATGCCCTGAGTGAACAAGATAGTCTTAATTAAGAAGCCTTGGAAAATCATAGTTAGTTGTGTGCTCACATAGATAATAGAAGATAAGTGGATAAGGGGAAAAAGAGGAGGAAGACTTTTAGGTAAAGGAAGAAAAAGAGCAAAGGATAGACATAAAGGAAAGATAGGTGAGGCAGGGATGATTGGAATTGAGAAATGAGGAGGAGAGAAAAATGAAGGGAAACAATTCAAGCAGAGTTAGAAGAAAGCTGAAAAAGAACAGAACAAAATAGACAATGGTAAGTTATTCCTTATTGTGTTATAGAATGTTAAGTTTCAAAACATCACAGAAGATATGTATCAAGGGGAGTTTAATTTTATATTCAGCATAAGACGACATGAACAAATGTGATTACAAAGGACCGTGGAAGGGGGATATGGCAAACACAGCTGTGCATAAGAGGTGGACCTTTAGCAAGTTTTCTGAATGGGCTATAAAATACAATACAGCATCCTTCACTAATGGCTCATAATACTACAGTAACATGTTTTAGCTAGTGGGTCTGGGATAGTTATTGCAGAACGTTTTTAATTTTTGGTGGTGTACTCATTGAATTTAAAAACTACTGGGTTCTTTTGGGGAGTACTAGTGAAAGTAAAGTGGTGAAAAACAAGCAGATTTTCACCACACTCTGATGTATATGAGGTATAGAGGACTCAGGAAATAAGTAACCTTCCTTTTGCATAGTAATATTGCATGTTCAGTTTCTTTTAATTACCTGTTTTAATTATGAAAACATTATTATTTACTATGATGAACGGTTTGACACCTCCCTTATGTACCAAACAGGTCTTAAACATGTTTGCAGCAGTGCTTTTAGAAACAATGGTTTGTCTGGATATCAAATGGAGCATCCATCAAATATTGCAGCACATCAGATAGAGTGGAGACAGAAGTAAAGCAGTTACAATTTGTTTTATTGCAAAATTATCTTCTGTCCAATATCAGATACACTTAAAAATATGGTATTAGAAAAAACATGTTGTTTCGATTGATATTACTTCCCAGAATTTCAGTAAATATGCTTACTTGCAGAAGGATCAATATGTTTTATTATTTTATATAATTTGGGTTTTTGTAATTTATATTAAGTAGATGTAGCAAGAGAGTCTTGTGTCATCAATACAATTGACTCCTGTATTTCCACAGGAAGCATTTTGGATACACAGTAATAGTGCAAGAAAAAGAGAGCAAGGGTTCCAAACATTCCTATATCCTGACATATTTCCAGTTGCCTGTGCTAAATAGTCCCAAAAACTATTCAGATAGTAGTTCTTATTTTTACCACCACCACCATCATAATCATCTCTAGGCCAATCTTTGAACACAAACAAAAATCTCCTTGGCTTCAATTTTTATACAACTATTTGGCTACGTCTAGACTGGCCCCTTCTCCGAAAGAGGCATGCAAAGCAGGCAAGTCAGAATAGGGAAATCCGTGGGGGATTTAAATATCCCCCGCGGGATTTAAATAAACATGGCCGCCGCTTTTTTTCCGGCTTGGGGAAAGCCAGAAAAGAGCATCTAGACTGGTGTGATCCTCCAGAATAAAGCCCTTTTCCGGAGGATCTCTTATTCCTACTTGCAAGCTTGAAAGTAGGAATAAGAGATCCTCCGGAAAAGGGCTTATTTTCCGGAGAATCTAGACTGGTGCTTTTCTCCGGCTTATCCCCAAGCCGGAAAAAAGCAGCAGCCATGTAAATGCAAATGCCGCGGGGGATACAGGCAGTCCCCGGGTTACATACAAGATAGGGACTGTAGGTTTGTTCTTAAGTTGAATCTGTATGTAAGTCGGATCTGGCGTCCAGATTCAGCCACTGCTGAAACTGACCACCAGTTCTGACTTACATACAGAATCAACTTAAGGACCCCAGGCGTCCCCAAGTCAGCTGCTGCTGAAACTGATCGGCAGCTGATTCCAGGAAGCCGGGGCAGAGCAACTCTGCCTCTGGCTTCCTGTAGTCAGCGCTGGTCAGTTTCAGCAGAAGCTGACTTGGGGACGCCTGGGGCAGAGCAGCTGGGGTGCTGCTGGGTTGCTCCAGTAGTGCCACTCCTCAGCGCTACTGGACCAACCCAGCAGCACCCCATCTGCTCTGCCCCAGGCGTCCTGATTCAGCCACTGCTGAAACTGACCAGCAGCGGCTGAATCAGGACGCCTGGGGCAGAGCAGCTGGGGTGCTGCCGGGTTGGTCCAGTAGCGCCCAGAGCGGCGCTGCGGGACCAACCGGCAGCACCCCAGCTGCTCTGCCACAGGCATCTGGAGAAAAGCCTAGTCTGCTGGGGGGGGACGTACTAGCTGCACCCCCCCACCCCAGCAGACCAGGAAGACGCGGGCGGCGGACCGAGACGCACCACGGTCCCGCCACCTGGGTCCTCCGCGGCTTTGCTCCCAGTCTCCCTGGTCTGCCAGGGAGACGGGGAGCAAAGCCTCTGAGGACGCCAGCAGCGGGACAGCCGCAGGGCGTCTGGGCTTTCCCGCTGCCGGCTTCCCCGAGGCTTTGCAAAGCCGCGGGGGGGAGGCGCTCGAGCGAGGCAACCCTGGCGCTCCTGGGCTGCTCCGCTGCCGGCTTCCCCGAGGCTTTGAATATACAGTTCATAAAGGGTTATACCTTCTCTGAAATCTGCCTATTCCTTGAAGTAGGAATAAGAGATCCTCCGGAAAAGGGCTTTATTCTGGAGGATCGCACCAGTCTAGACGCTTTTTTCCGACTTTTCCCCATGCCGGAAAAAAAGCGGTGGCCATGTTTATTTAAATCCCACGGGGGATATTTAAATCCCCCGCAGATTTCCCTATTCCCAAGTTCAAAATTAGCATGCCCTTCCGAAGAAGGGGCCAGTGTAGATGCAGCCATTGAGTTCATGATTCTAAGGAATGGTAGAAGGGAGAACAGTGAAGTAGAGACAATGGATTTCAGGAAGGCAGATTTTAGTAAACTGCCCATGGGAAGCAAGAGTAAGAGGAAAAACAACTGAAAACAGTTGGCAGTTTTTCAAAGGGCATTACGAAGGACCCCAAAACACTGTGTAGGAAAAATAGAAAGTATGGCAAGAGACCACCTTGGCTTAACCATTTTTACATGATTTAACAATAAATAAAGGAATCATATAAAAGGTAAAAACTAGGTCAAAATACAAAGGATGAATATAAGCAAATAACACAAGGATGCAGGGGCAAGATTAGAAAGGCAAATACACAAAATAAGCTCAATCTAGTTAAAGACATAAAGGGTAATAAGAAGATATTCTACAAATATATTAGAAACAAGAGGAAGACCAAGGACAGGATAGTCCCATCACTTAGTGAAGAGGAAGAAATAATAATATCCTACAAATGTGTAAAGTGGCCTAAGAAGGGGAGTGGGTAGACCTCAGAAATTCAATTCAGGTAATATCCAGAATTCTGAATACTGACTTCAAGACTGTCCAAATATGAATTGACTAACATGGTACAAAATCCACCCTGATTTTCTGATATTTCCATTACATTTTGGGCTGGAAATAATATTTCCTAATATTGTTTTTGCTTCTGACAGAGGAGTCTAATATCAATTCACAGCCCCTTCCACTCTTTGCCTCCCCTTAAAACATCTCCACACAAGAAAAAAAATATTAAAGACAGGTTGTACTCCCCTTCACCAGGACTCCTTGGTCTGGCAATATCTGTGGTCCTACACAGACCACGGATGTTCCTGGATCACAGAGCTCAAAAAGAGGGGGGGACTAGTGGCAGGGCAGGAGTGTGTTAGGGGGCACAGGTGGCACAGCAGGGATTTCTGACCCCAGCAGTGGCCAGGGAGCTCCAGCCCCGGCCCTCTACCCTAGCCCTGGCTGCACAGCTCCAGCCCTAGCCACAGAGCCAGGAAGCTGCATAGCTCCGGACCGCAGCTTGGCCCCAGCTGTGGAGCTTCGGCTGTGGGCAACAGCAGGGGCAGGCTGAGCCCTAATCTGGTGACAGCACAGGCCTGGAGAGAAGGGACCCTTCCTTGGTCCAGCAAATCCCCTCCTTTGGGGATGGTCCTGAGGGTGCCACACCAGCAAGGTCCAATACGTAGTTATTAAATTGGAGTTGAAAGAGTGAGGCCCCGAAACAGGAGAGAATTTATTAACTGTAATGGAAGTGGGTAGTGGTGGTTTAAAATACAGGTGCTTTGGGAATACCTGTTATAGAGGAGCTAAGAATTAGGTTCCCAAACTCGCATCCAGTTAGTGTAATTTCTATCTTTGGAAATGTACATACAGATAATTTTAGAATGCTTACTTTCAGTTTTCTGGCCACCATGTAACACTTATGCTGAGTGACCCTCCTGCATGCGTGTGTTTGCTATACATTAGCCCTAAGGGCTGTCCTGCTTCTTCATTTCACTCAGTGCACAGTCAGTGACATATGTAGTTGATCTGGCACAATCAGTCATTGCACCAGATCAAGTTTTCAGTAATACAAGAGTCACAAGTGTTACGTTAGATTGGAAGAACAAGCAAGTAAAGTGCAGATAGAACTTTCTCACCTTTTGATATCTATGTATTTACCTTTGTTTTTCAAAATGCTCCATTCATGCCTTCTCTTTAATGTGATTTTTTTTGGCTGAATATGGTTCCTCTAAAAACATTGTTTTCATTTTTTAATGCTTTTTAAAAGCTTTTAATAATTTTTAGTGGGCCAAAAGATTTGGGCTCAATGTGAATTAAATTTTTGAGGAAGCATCAAAGAAGTTATTTTATCTGAACTGGTTTCCTCAGTTCATTTTAAGTGTAAGATGGAATCACAATGGCCATGATTCTCCTCCTACAACATACTCTATGAAAGCAGGACTCGACAAATTATCTCAGGGTACATCTAGACTACATGCCTCTGGTGACAGAGGCATGTAGATTAGACTACCAGGCATAGGAAAATGAAGCGGCAATTTAAATAATCGCCGCTTCATTTAAATTTACATGGCTGCGCGCTGAGCCGATCAGCTGTTTGTTGGCTCAGTGCGGTAGTCTGGATGTTCCGCGGTCGACATCGAAGGCATTTGTCGACCTCGCAGGTACCAGACTACCGTGCTGAGCTGACAAACAGCTGATTGGCTCAGCGCGGCAGCCATGTAAATTTAAATGAAGCGGCGATTATTTAAATCGCCGCTTCATTTTCCTAATCCTGGTATTCTAATCTACATGCCTCTGTCGCCAGAGGCATGTAGTCTAGACATACCCTCACTGAGGCTCAGGCTCAAATGTCTGTCCTTGTTGGAAGCAATATACCCTTACAGAATTGGAGTCCTTTACAATATCATATTTTGCGTCTAATCCCTGGTTTGATTTGGAATGCCATAAACAATATTAGCCAAGCAAACATCCCCAACTGCTAATTACAAATGCTTCAAACACAATTAAAAAGCTGCCTTTTATATAATTACTAGTCTGTGCCACTATACCCATTGGTACCATTATTTTAACAGATAGAACTGTAGATAAGAGGCACAACTGACTTGAGCAGAGGCCTGGAGGCAAGTTTCTGCATCTTGCCGATTAGCTTCAATCTGTTATGTTTTCTTAATTGTTCATGTACTAAAGCTTATTACATGAAAAATAATATTGCCTTCCTACAGGCTGAGCACTTGAGATTTGAAAACTGGCCATTACCTGTACGCCTTGAAGGCACTGCCAAGTCAACTTGATGCTGCAGTTGTATCAGATCAAAACAACAAAGGCGCTCTGAAATTTTGGCAGCTGCCTTGTCAGACTTCAGTGTCAGATAGTGGTTTTCAGGTATCTAAAAGGGTGTCACGAGGAGCAGGGAGAACACTTGTTCTTCCTTGCCTCTGAGGAGAGAATAAGAAGCAATGGGCTTAAACTACAGCAAGGGAGGTTTAGGTTGGACATTAGGAAAAAGTTCCTAATCCTCAGGATGGTTAAACACTGGAATAAATTGCCTAGGGTGGTTGTGGAATCTCCATCTCTGGAAATATTTAAGAGAAAGTTAGATAAATGTCTATCAGGCATGGTCTAGACAATACTGGGTCCTGCCATGAGGGCAGGGGACTGGACTCGATGACTTCTTGAGGTCCCTTCCAGTCCTAGTATTCTATGATTACACACACACACACACACACACACACACACAGTGTTGCATCATCTTGAAGTGATGGGGTACAGCCAGACCAGAAAATTAGTACATCTGAAGCCAGTTCATCTCCCCAAGCTGGTTCATAGTATAACCACCTAGTATAATAATCTGCACTGTTGTGTAGAACCTGAATGTTCAATTGAGCAACCATACACCAGCATATAGCTTCTCAAGGACAAAGTGTTAACTGACATAAAAGAAGTTAAAAGCTGAAGCTTGGTAGTCCTTCCCATGCAAACTTCTGAAATACATTCTGAAATGCAGCAAATTGTTTTAGAAATTTGTCAAGTCAAGACAGTATGCCAAATATATTTAAACATTTTCCCCTGTAATAGATTAACTTGTCAGGAGGAAGTTAACATTTAATATTCTGACACCAGACTTCCTATAAAACATGTATCTATTTTATCTATATTTTCATTCTTCCCTTTAATTTATATCACTTTTTCTTCACCAACCATTTCCTCCATTTCTCCTTTCACTTTCCAATTTCCCATAAAGGCAGAAGAAAGAAGGAGAGAGAAAGGATCCTCATCCAGATCCTGGTGGCTTCCCTTGGCAAGGAAGGAGTACAAATCAGGACTTGAGAAAGGAGGATAGACAAATAATAAATGGCCAATTCCTTTTTTAAAATCCCTTCCAGCATGAGAGAGAATTAAAGGCAGAGACACTAGGAGAGTGAAATTTGTAATGAAGTAGCCATCCTTCTTGAGGCTACTAGGGATGGAGAGCAATGAAGATGCTAATTTACCATTTGCAGTTAATGGTAAAACAAAAGAAAAATATTCTGTACAACTGATTTCTTAATCAAGTAAAGCAAAATTATATAGTTCATTCTTCCAGTTTCCTTCCACATGAAGTGTAGAGCATTATCTCAGGATTGCACATCTTGTACGGTAAAGCTTGTAAGGCACAACTTTCTCTGTAGTTCTCCTTAACAGATGCATAGTTGGGGAAAGTCTCCTTCACAATCCCAAAGATGCACAGAAGATGTGCTCTTTTTCCTCAACCTCCCGTACAACTGGTTGAGAACTCCTGCACTAGGGGGCATCTTCTGTGTTTCACATTCAGCCCATTAGGCCTTACAAACTGCTCAGAAAGCAAATCCATGTGAGCAGGACGGAGCTCCACTCTATACCTTTTCAGTTTTGCAAGCTGCAAAATGCAATATTAGAAGACTTTTTTCTCCCCCGGACTTCCTTAGGAGTATAGTGCATAGATTTGAGGGAGTTTTGATAACTAGTTCCAGGCTGTGGAACTTACTCATTTTGTTACCAACACTTTTCAAGCCAGAAATCCTCGAGACTGAAGCTTTCATATTCCTTTCAACAACTTATGAAGGAGCTGTCATATGTAACATTGTGTTAAGTTAGCATTAAAAATTACAAAATTAAACTGTATCATTAATAAAGCCAGTGTGGTCTATTAACTATAAAACCAAAAATGGGGACATGTGTACTTGAGCCAGTGACTCACTGTGTCACCTTGGACTAACCACTTAACTTCATTCTACTGTTCCACCCTCTGTGAAAACAACAGTTAGCATGCCCACTGACAATACTGTGACAAATTAATAATATTTTTAAAATATCTGAATATATACATTAATAATATTTTTAAAATATTATAATGTTTTATTAATAAGATTGTATCTGCAACCCTCCTTTCTGCTTCTTTATATGTACTTGACCATATATCATGTCTTAAATTACAAGGCAGTATCATACTATCTATAAGCAGCATCTTGTCTTAGTGACTACATGACTGCAAAAAAGGAGTGTATAAAATTAATGTATATGAAAAGCACATAAATTTTAACAGTGTTTCTGGTTGTAGATAACTATTTTTTATTGTTTACTTGCCATTCTCTCAGTTTACTACTCTATAAATAAGTGAAGTATCAATCTCCCCAGACTGTTTGAAGCTTAATCAATAAATGTAAAAAATGTTTTAATTTCTCTTGGTAAGAAGGCATCCTTATATCAGTATGTAAATTAAAAAATTAGTATTATATATATGCAAGAGAGAGAGATGCTTTAATTAAACAAAAAGTCTCAAATAAGTCTATCTTTTTCTGAACATATTCTTGGATTTCATAAGCACAAATACAGTGGAAGAAATTGTCTAGTAAAAGTTGTTGCCACAAGATTTTCTAGATTAGCTTCTACAAGACTGGGAATAGAAAAATGAAAACACTATTCTTAGATATTCTAAAACACAGTGTACTATTTTAAGCTAAACGAATCTATCATAACTTTTTAAAACAAGAAATAAAATACGTTGGGAATAATTGGCCTTCAGTTGTCATTGTATTATTATAATCAGCTTATGCTGTACTTTAGCTCAGTATGATTGAAAGTGACCTCACTTTATGTAATACCGTATACATGCTTAAAGGAATAATGCCAGTCACAAATATTCAAATAAAAGTTTTTGTTCTGAGCCGGAGACTATGTTATGCCCATTTTCTGTCTGACCAGAATATCAAAGAAGGAGTCAAGTCAAATTAGGAAAGGAAAGCAATTCTAGACTCTCAGAAAATATTCTGAATATATAAAGTACATAGTTTTCAAATCATCTTGCATTTTACCTTGTATAATATATGCTGATTTTAAATCCTGTCAAATAAGATGTTCTTCACAGCTCCATCTTGTTAAGTGAAATATTTTAAAATGTAGTAAATTAAGGAGGCACAAAACACAGGGTTATTTTGTTTAACATTTATGTATTTATTTTTGTTTATTTCCCTGTTGTTACCTTTATAATTTGAGCAGTATCTAGAGTTTCAAATAATTTCTGTATGCTTACATGCTAGGGAAAGGCTAAATAAATTTGAGTGACTCAAAATAGTAAGAAATAGATATTAGATCATCAAATCCTGTAAGACTATTTACTAACCAATAAAGGATTCATCATGTATTAAGATTCCATATTTAATTTTATTTTAAAAATTGAAAAATAAATATATTTTCAATGGAAGTGAACTCAGAGAAACTATTTTTAAAGTTTAGATTTCACACACAGAGAGAGAGAGAGAGAGAGAGAGAGAGAGAGAGAGAGAGAGAGAGAGAACAAACTTAAAAACCTCTGATGATAGAAATGACCTCAACAGTGTATGGAAATAGACTAGATGTCCAGAGGCAGGATTAAGTATTAGCTAAACCAAGGGTGGACAAGATGTGGCTCGCAGTCCAAATCCAGTGCACCAAGCTGTTTCATGATTGAGACCCGGGGCAGGGGAAGCACACGAAGTCTCCTCCCTGCTCCGGGGGCACGCGGAACCAAAGGGAACTACTAGCTGTTTAAAACAGCTGGCAGTTCCCTCTGGATGTAATGCCCCCCTGGCAGGGTTGGGGGTAGAAGAGACATCCCATGCTCCCTCACCCCATGGGGGAGTGAAGTCTCCTCCCTTTGTGCGCAGCGCCTAGAGTGAACTGTTCCTTCTGGCTGAGGCTCCACCGCTACCTCCTAAAGCATTGCCCTTCCGGGACCGGCCCATGACTACCAACGTTAGTGAAGTGGTCCCTCTACAAAAAATATTGCCCACCCCAATCTAGACCATCCCTGGCAGTTTTATCTAACCTATTAAGAACCTACTATAGCAGAGGATATACAACATTCCTGCATCTTGTTCCTGTGATCAATTACCCATATTGTTAGGAAATTTTTCCTGATGTCTAATCTAAATCTCCCTTGATGTAATTTAAGTCCATTGCTTCTTGTTTTCCTCAGTAGTTAAGAACAATAATTTATCACCCTCCTCTTTAGAATAACCTTTCAAATACTTGAAGAATGTTATGATCTCTTCTCAAACTTTTCTTCTCCAAAGTAAACAAACCCATTTTTTTCAAACCTCCTTTCATAGATCATGTTTTCTACCCTTATAATAATTTCTACTGTTCTCCTCTCAACTTTCTATAATTTCTCTCCATCTTTCCTGAAGTGTGACACCAAGAATTGGACATATTACTCCAGCTGAAGATTTATTGGTGATGAGTAGAGTGGAAGAATTATTTCAAGTCTTGCTTACTACACTCCTCTTACTGTATTTAGAGTGATGATTGGGTTTTTTGTTTTTTTTTGCAATGGTATTACATTTGACTCATAAGTAAGTTTGTGACCAACACGCCCTCAAACCTTTTCTGCAGCACTAGGCATTCATTTCCATTTTGAATTTGTGCAATTGAGTATTTCTCCTGAATCGAGGTACTTTGCATTTGTCCTTATTGAATTTCATGCTGTTTAACTTAGACCATTTGTCCAGTTGATTTTCATTGAAAATCTAGTAAACGAAATCCTATTCTATCTCTGAACTGAATTTACTGAAAACATTTCAATTTTCATATAATTCAAGCAACAGTTATCTGATTTTCCCTTGAACTATTGATAGTTTCCATTGGCTATTCTAGGCAAAATCAAAGACAAAAATAAAACATCACAGAACAGATATTCTAAAAACAAAACTTTGTAACCATTCATCCACTCACTTTTTAGGATAAAACAATTAAATTAGAATTAAATCAAACTTATCACCACCTATATTTAATGAATCCATAAGATTTATTAATGCAAAATACCATTCAAACCTAGATGAATTATTAATCTTTTCTAATAAGCCCTTTGACTAATGCAGCACTGAAGTGTGCAATAAATAAAATGTCCTTATGAAATGAACAATTTGCTATGACATTTTTCTTTTAAATCATCACACTGCGGAACTCTCCCTAACTAGTCAGGATGATTGACTCATCCAGAAAGCATATAAACCATGCTTGTTTCACGAGTTTTCTAACTGAAGACTAATATTACTTGTAAGGAGACAAAAGTAGTAACTGAAAACCAGAAATTAAATTAATAGAAAGAAAATGTGAATTATGCAAAAACTATTACGATGCTGTTCAGAAATAAGAAAAAAGGTATGTTGTTATAGAAATACACAAAACTCATAGAAGTAATATTTCTTTCCATATATTTATATATATTTTCCCACATGAAAGGGTATTCTTAGCATACTGCTTCATTACCTATGTCTAGTAGTAGTGATTGTTTCCATCTAATGTAATTTAGCAGTGAACAGATTTCTTACCAGCACAATTTGTATTTTGAAAGCATCTCTTAAGAATCATAGCTAGCAGTGTGTGTCAGTTCAATGAAGAATAATCTGTAAACAAAATTTCCATCTATCAAGAAAGGCCATTAAAGACCATAAAATAACCCATCCCTGACTGATTAATGTCTGCTACTGGAAGAAATTTAAAGCTATTAACATCTAGAGAATACAGTGCTGCAGTGGTTGCATTTGCTATATAAATCATTTGATTACATGACGTTACTGACTAGAGATTGTATAAAACAAACCAACCAATTTTGTTCCCTTTCCTGAAAAATTTATTTGATATTTCACAAAAAAAGAGCCAAATATTTGGAAAACCATACACAATGGAAGATAGAGCTCAGAAATTGTACATACCTATGTAGACAGCTTAAGGTTTTTCCTCTCATACAAACAGAAAATCATAACAAATGATGTAGCACTTATAACAATCTGTGTGTACTGCATGAAAGCAAGCTGATTTCTGAATATTGGCTTTTGTCTAGCTCCTTTTTCATATTTTCCATTTAAATTACAATTATTTATGGTTAGTAAGTCTTGCACTGTTGCCAAGCTCCAAGAACAATAATTCCTAGCATGGTTATGAGCCTTAAAATGGATTACAAAAGGGAAGCACCACAGAATTCAATATAATGCCTCTGACCAGAGTATTCTGTACATACTGATGGATTCTTCTGTTTAAAGTGTGCTTTCAAAAATGTTTAAATCCCTGGCAGACCAGATTATCATATAATAGTATCCAATACTTTCAGAACCAACATGCAATAACTTTGCAGTGAAGCCAAAATGCACCATAATAAAAGTAGAAAGAAACAAAGTGTTCAAATATAGGTGCCTAATAATCAGGGTCCTAAATAAAAAGGCTTGGCTTTCTCTGGCAATAGCGAATTCTCAACAACTCTAAGGCCTGATCTACACTAGCACCTTAGTCTAAAATAACCCTTTCCCAGGTGGAATTTGTAAGTGATTCATTCACGCTACCAAGCTTGTTATTCCAGAATACGGGCTTGCAGAATTCAAATTCTGTAGCTCTGCTTTTCATAAGGAATAATGCTATTCCCGAACATGTAAGTCCAAAATGTTAGTGTGGATACTCCAGTGCTGCTAATTTGAATTAATTAGCCTCCAGGAGGCCTCTTGCAGCTCCCCAGAATGCTTTCTGGGGCTCTGAGTCTGTGGTAGCTTGTCCACATTAACGGAGCCTGCCTCAGATTACATTCTATTCTTCCCAATAGTGAAGACACAAAAGTTCAACTTCGTAAAATTGGGTGCCCAGAAATCAAACTTAGTAAATTCAAAATAATCTCCTAGTGTGGATATGGCCTAAAAATACTTAGGATCCTAAACAGGGATCATAAGTCAATGAGGTCTAAAAATTTTGGATAGAGTTTTACATTGCTATAAAGAGGCTTAGCAAAAAAAAAAAAAAAAAAAAAAAAATGTTAACAATTTTGATGGGTATTAATTTTTAAAATTGTTTACTTTTTATCAATTTAAATGTTCACAGTTATGGGAAATAATGTGGGAACATCAGATAATTATTTAATGATAGCAGGAACTTTCAAATATTCAAGCTTTATAATTGTTAAAATACAAATTGCCAACACTTGTCAAAATTACTACATAAATATCCTTAAATCAAATGTGAGTAAGTTCTCAAGTAGCAATTTTCTTATTTCGCCTATCTGTAAATTTTTATTATTGTCAATGGAAATATTCTTTCATGGGTTTGCATGTCAATGTTAAATTGATATTTAATAATATTTACTGATAAAATCTAATGCTTCAACTGAGCTCGTCATGGCTGTTTTAAGACAATTACTATTTCCTGTATTCATGACAGATGCTGTTCTCTAATATCTAGAACAAACTTTATGGAACTAAGATAATGTAATTGAGTAAGGTTTAATTTTTTTAAAAGGCAATTTTGTATGGGTGGTTGTGGCATTGTATAAACCCGCTCTACTGGGAGGTGGGATGATAATTAACCTCCACCATTATCAGTCTTTTAAGACAGTCCCCTGGGAAATATGCATAGATTAGTTCAAACTGGACTCTCCAGAGACAAAGAAAAGCCTTTTGGATAAAAGCCTGGATCTTAAACCAACTCCTTCCTGATCTAGAAAACAGATATGGCCTCTAGTACACAGTGGGTCCCTATCTTTAGGGGAAAATTAGAAGGACTTGGTCTTCGAGGACCCCTAAGACTCTGCACTGGTTTTGTATGGTAGCTGATGAACTTTTAACCGTAAATTAATCCCTAGGGTGGGGCAATATTCAGTTACCTGTTAGTCGGTGTATTTTAAAATAAGTTCTCTGTACTTTATTTTAAGAATAAAATAATCTTGCTTAAAAAGAACTGTGGGGGAATCAGATCCAACCCATCCATTGGACAGCTCAGGGCAGTCACGCCAAACCCTGCACTTTGGTGTGGCCATGCAAGGGCACATGGCAGCCTGAGGACTGACACCATCAGTAGGGGTCAGACCTGTCTCTGCACTCACTAGTGGCAGCAAGAGCTGCAGGAAGTAGTGTGACCCAGACCCAGACCCAGACAACTTTGCTCAGCCATCTCTCAGCTCGGTCACTTTGCTTCACCATGGCAGTAGAAACCAGAATGAATGGAGCTTGCTGACCCCTCTGCATAGAAGCCAGATATGCTGGCCACTTTAGGGAGCTGATGAGATAGGGAGCTGATGAGATAAGAACTATCCAGCCTGAACCTGCACCCTGAACTCCCTTCCCTATCACTAGCCCCTATCCCAGCTCTGAGCCCCCTCCCTCTCACCAAACCCCAGAGAAAGGAAAAAGGCAGGAAACAGGGCAAGGCAAGGGTGTTCAGGTTTATGCAATTAAAAAGTTGGCTACCATCCTGGTCACTACACAGTGAAGGCAGTGAACTGTGCAGCATGGACATACCTGCTCAGAAGAGAGTGAGATATAGGTCTCCACCCAGGCCACAGGTTGGGGGAGGGCACTAAAGAGGGCAATAGCTCTGGTGTCCAGCCATTCAAAACAATCAGGGGTCCCCGGCCATCGCTGCTGTGGCAGCAATGGCAGCCAGAGGCCTCAGACATTTAAATTGTCATTCCGGTTGGATCATAGGGCTACCGGGAAGGATGGGGGTGGGACATGGAGCAGCATACTTTGGGCAGCAATGAGGAAGCACAGAGCCAGGCTCGCCACTTTGCTCAGGGGCCCAGCCTCTACCCAAAAGCTGGGGAGGAGGAAACCTGAGTGGACACCATTGCTGGACTACTGAGAGGAAATACAGGGGCAGATGCCCTCAACTGACTACAATAAATATTGTCGTAAATCTGGGTGAGGTCTTCTATAACAAGAAACCCTCATTGATTTTCAAAAATATCACATCAGATTCCATAAATGAACATCAGAGTGCAAAACCAAATCATCTCTGTAGCGAAGTTACACAGGCTTCAGGGGGAACTGCCAACTGATTCAACAATCTCGTACACGTCATATTGTTTAGTACTGGTAACTCCTAAGGAACCTGAGAATGTTGTAGCAGAAATCATAATGATGCTAAGACACCTGCTATTTTCAGCTACCTCAGCTATATACAGTACTCTACAAGCAAAATGTTAATAAAACTGAACGTTCATGTGATGCTTTTCCTTTATTTGACCAACCCTAGTCCTTCGCACATCTGTTTTGCAATATTTCTGGTATACAAGAAGTTATTGAAAAGCATGCACATTTTCTTTAAAAAATTGCCATTTACTATTAAAGGAGATGAAAAACTGAATATAATTATAAAGTCACTGTAATAAAGTGTGTACATCAAAACATGTATTCCGTATATGCCAAATATTGTGGAAATACTTGAGCGCTTTTAAAAAATAACTAACTTTTCAGTTATCAAGGAGAGATAAATGAACAGTAATACTGCATTGAAAATACCACTAAAAGTGCCTACAGTTTTTGTAAATAAAAATATAATATATGACTGGGTGACATGGTATATAAAGGATTTATCAGCCTACACTATGGATGGCCACATACTCTGCTAATCTATTCACTTTTATTGCTTTCTAATATTGTATTTAAAACTTGGTAGTGATGTTGACCCACTGAGAAATGAATGACTTTTAAAGGACACAAATTTTTGCATAAAGAGAAACAGCACTACTAAATGTTTTTTTTCTACAAAGGCAAATACCACTTTGAAAAAGATTCAAAACTGTCCATAAAGCACAATGTAATCTTGATTTCACCTAGAAGAGAGGTGACATAAAAGAAAAGAAGATTTCATACATTAAATTTCTGTATCAGCTGAAACTTTGTTGCTTCATGCTTGTAGCTAATCCATATTTTGTTCCTATCTTTATTGTCATAAAGAGATCTGCAATTATGCATCATTCAGGACCTAAAAAGAAGTTATGGCCAACTGATTAACTTCACCACCATTAGACAGCCAAGGAAACACAAAGCAGTAACCATATGAAATAGGTAAAGCCAATGACTTTACCAAAACATAAAACAATAATCAACTATATATCAAGTTTTCCTTTAAAAATGGAAAGCTGCTTCTGTGTTCTCTCCCTCTGGGGCATCTGGTATTGGCCACTGTTGGTAGACAGGATACTGGGATAGATGAACCTTTGATCTGACCCAGTATGGGTCATTCCTATGTTCTTATGTACCATGGAAAGAGATTGTATCTTTAAAAAAGAAACGCGTCCTGTTTTTTATTATTATTATTACCACATTGAACTATGTCACTGTCCTTGATCTGAGTTTGAAGACAAAAAATAAATAATATATCTATTGCTGGATATACATTGCAGATAGAGAGTAAACAATAGAAAAATTATTGGGAAGAAAAATAAGTGACAAGCTATCAAAAAAGTTTTAATGATTACAACCCTGATAATCAAATATATAGTGTAATTAAAAGAAATACATTTTCACCGAGGACATCAACATATCTAACAAATATTAAGTTAGCTTCAGGAAACCCCAGTGACAAAATATATGCAGCCAATCCTGAGATGAAACCCAGAAGTGGTTTAACAATACTTGGGATTGAAAACTGTCCTCAGGCAGGGAATTTAAGTGAGTAGAAGGTAATACCACATTTGAATTAGATGAGCAGCGCACTCCTCCTCCTTGTAAAGCAGCCCTGTGATTCTTCACTAGAAGTGGACAGGGCCGTTGCTTTACAACATTCTTATATGCTGAGATAAGGGTTGTGATAGAAAAGAAAGGATGCTGGACAATATAATGTTCAAGTATTACATTTAGAATATCAAACATGGAAAGGAGTACTTGCAACATACAGATCAAGCAAGGCTGGGCAAAATATGGCCAAGCCAATGGATCCGGCCCACGAATCATCCTGTCAGGACCCTGAGGCATGTAGCTGCAGCTGTTTAAAGTGCAGTCCGTGCGGCTCTCTAGTCTGCAGGCTTCATCTAATCTCCCCGTCCGCAGCCCAATCCTCAGATCCCATAGGCTGAGAGATTGGCATGGGGATGGGGGTCAGCACCAGTCTCTTCCCCTTCCCAGAGCTGAGAGCCATACGGAGGGAACAAGTCTTCAGTTTAAAGAGATCTGGGGCTGCACCATTCAGGGAGTCCAGCTTGCCTTGGGGGTGCTGGCTTAGGTAAGTATCTCCCAGCCAGAGCTTCCCTCTGGCACCCCTGCCCCTCCTGCAGGTCACCATCCAAACCCTCTCTACCTCCCTGCCCCAGGTCACAACTCCCTCCCAGGCTGTGTACCCTCTCTTATGCCCCTCTCCAGGGCCAGGATCCTCTCCTGAACCCAAACATCCTCCCAGACTTTGTATCCCAAGCCCCTGCACTAGATCACCACCCATACCCTCTGCAGTCTACAACCCCTTTTCCCTTCCTCCAAGGTCACAATTCCCCCCCAAACTTTGCATCTCCTCCTATAGCCCCTTCCCCAGGCCAGAATCCCCTCCTGCACCCATACTCCCTCCTTGATCCTACACCCCAATGCCCTGCTCCAGATCACAACCTGTTTCTTTGCCCAAACTCTCTCCCAGAACTCACACTGTCTCCTGCACTCCAGTCCCTTACCTGTGTGCCATTCTGCACCCATCCTCCACCCTAAACCCACACCTCCACAGAAAAGTGTGGCCCTTGACCACTTTCCAAAATCTTGGAGTATCCCCACACCAAAAATTATTGCCCACCCTGGTCGAGAGACAGGAGAGCCATGACCCCATCATGGCACAGCGAGCAGGCAGACCTAGGGAGCTCCCACTCACCCTTTCTTAATTTTGAGGAACTTTTTTCCAGCAGAAAGGCCTTACACCTTTCATTAGACCTGGAGGAGTCCAAGAAAGCAGAAGAAAGGTAAGATTACAGCAGAAGGGGCAAAGCAGAGATGACGAGTGCAGGCAATCTCTCCGGCCCACACCTACTAGAGCAAGGCAGACAGCATTGCTGGAGCAGAGAGAGAGGCCCATCTGCCTCCCGTCTGGGATATACTCAAGTATGTCTACACTACATGCTTCTTGCACAAAAAACCTTATGCGCAAGAATTTTTGCGCAAAACTTCTTGCGCAGGAGCATGTCCACACCTCAAAGCACATCGCAAAAGCCATGTGCTTTTACACAAGAGAGTGTCCACACTGCATGGATGCTCTTGCAGAAGAAAGCTCTGATGGCCATTAAAGAATGGCCACCAGAGCACCTGTGCTTTTTCCCATAGAGGTTTCTTGCGTAAGGAACCCCTCTGGAGCATCCACACTTGCCTTCTTGAGCAATAGCTGTAGCGTTAAAAGCAGTTATGCCTCAGAAAAGGAAATTTACCTATAGTGGAAAAACCCCTCTGTTCTGCCATTTAACTGCCATTTAATTGCGCAAGAGCTCATCTGAAGTGTGCAGGTTTTTGCACAAAAACCTTGTTGTGTAGATGTAGCCTCAGTGAACAGCTGTGGCTTCACCCTGCACATGCCTCCCTTTCCCCCTGCATTTCCTGGAAAAGTGCTAACATGAGACAATTCTCTTTATTTTCTGGGACGACAGAGAAATGAATATGTGGCCCATCCTTCCCACTTCCAGCAGACAGCAAAGAGTTGCTGTATCTTCCCATTCACCCCCCCCCCCCCCCACACACACACCCCACCACCACCATCATCATCATCAGTGGTACTGCAGCAGCAGGAGGATCACCATTCTCTCAGAAATATTAAAAGTGATGTGACTGTAATTCCTGTCTATCCCCTTGGATGTTCACTGAGCAGTGCATGTGCCAGAATACAGTGAAGGGAACAGAAGGGTAACAACAGGTGGGCTCACAGTTAATATATCCTTTCCAGAAATGCAGGAAGTGTTTGACTACTCTGGATAAAAAGGTACAAAGAGGGAAAGAGGAGAAAAAGAAAAGAGGATACCATGCAAGCCAAAGGGTTAGAGTCAGAAGACACAGCAGTCAGAGGGTTAACTCATACAAGAGTGGCACAGATTACTGTCAGTTTCACTGTGGTGCTGGAAACCCATTTCAAAAAGTTTGAAGAAAAATATAAAGGACAAAATGGAAACAAAGAGTAAGTCTAATAAGCAAACTCAGAGCAGACATTACAACCATGGACTCCAGGATTGCCAGTACTAAGGAGGACATGCAGGGTTGGGAGGAATGACAATCAAGCAAGTTCACTTTTTCAGCCAGTATCTTGAGTGTAAGATTTGGTAGAAAGAGGTCTCTGGAAAAAATAGGATTCTAGGGCTGCTAAACAGGACCAATAGAAAATACCATATAAAATATTTTGAATCATGGATTTCAAAAACTTAATTTGTTGATCAAATTAAATTAAATTTGAAAGGTCTCAGTGGAATGGGGAATATTAGCACATAACAGAAACTGAAGTGGACCACATCCTGTCATAGTATGGCAGGGAGCAGGATTTGATTCTAGACCCAGTCAGAAAATTGAAAGAATCAGGAGAGGAGGGCAAACGTGTCTCCTACCAACAAAAATTATTATACAGATGTATGGAGAAAAGGGCTGAATTGATGGACTTTCACAAACTGCTCCATAGGAAAGAGCTTCGATTTACATGGTTTTTCCCTCAGCAATCCTGAAAGAATATCAGGTGGGTCAAACTCACATTTTTATACATCATGAGAAGCATATAGGTTCCTGAACTGAATACTGGAACCAAGCACGGGAGACCAAGACTAAGTGGGGACTAATCATATTAAAGTTGCATACATAACCAAGGGCTCTAAAAATATTAGGAAAGGGAAATTGGAATGCCCTTTGAATGTAACTAAGCACTATTGTGATGCTTCCTAAGGAAAATGGGGCTTAAGTGGCAAAAATAGTAAGAATAATTTGTATGTTAAGTTTATTGGGAATATTGTTAAGTAATAGTTTAACAAATTATGGATAGAATTAAAATGCTATTAAGTATATCAGAAAATACGTTTTGAAGAAAAATGAAAAATAGAATGTTCAAAATATATGGTTTAAGGTTATATTTTATAGCTGGTAAAATATTGAATGTCAATACAAGGAAGCTGATAAAATTAACACTGCATAGAAACAGATGTTTGAGGGCTGTGAGTTGAAGAAGGAGAAGGTGATATATGGTAGTGATAATTCTGAATGTTTTGAAAAATGGGTTACACACATCAGTAGCAATCGAGGAGGGAGTTCATATTTTTCTCCACAACTCCCCCAGATATATGCTAGGATAAATCCAATGTTTGATATCCAAGTTCTTGTACACTGAATTTCTTAATGCTAGAATTAATGCTATTATTACTACATATCTTGGACCATGTGTCTGTCTTCATAAAAAAAGAAAGGTTAATTTCTTTATTATCAGGGAGATGAGAGTTGATGGGGAACCTTATTGACCAATGTTTGAGATCTGCAAAGCCCAAACAAAAACTAGCCATTTTTCTATCTAGAGTCATCCAGGAGACTACAATATCTAAGATCATGCACAAATAAAATTAATAGCCTTGCTAAAACCTGAGAGAGGCCACTGAATCACAGCAATTTATCCACCCCATTTCTTTTGCTAAGCTTCATGATAAATTACTCAGAAGACTTATCCTTCCAAGAATTGACTCCACTGTTGAGGGCATCCTGAGTATAGGTCAAGGTGGTCTGAGACGAAACTAAAGAACCTGTGATCAAGTGCTGGTACTTAAAACCTATATTGAAAATGGCTTCCAGTTCAGGCAGAAGACAAGCACAGCATATATAGGCTTTACTGCATGCATATGGCATGATCTGACACACACACCTATTGTGCAAACTGTCATGGTTGCTAACAAAGTGGGTTATCGTGGCTATGGAACTGCTGCTGAGATGCTGCTGCTTCCAAGTTGTACTTGGACAAAGACTTTTTTTTTCCAAACTTTATGAACTATTTCTATTTCAGGACTCTCTTCTAGCATCAACACTTTTCAATCTCCTAATAAAGGATTTTCACAACACCACTGTTGGGCATTTGATTTATGCCAATTATATCTGTCCCATTACGGAACCAGAATTTTACTCACTTAAAAAGAGTCCTGAAAGCAGACATAAAAAATGTGGCCTGCTATTGTAAAAGATAGAGGCTTAAACATAGTGGCATCAGGACAGTTTCTAGCTACTTCCACCACAGAAAAGCTATTAAATAGCACATCATCTTGAATGTACACAGGTTGGACCAAAACCCAAAGCCTGTGTCTTTAGGCACTACATTGAACCATACCTTGAGGAACATTTTATCAAAACTTCATTGTAAAGGAAGGGCAAATTTATTAATGGTTAGCTTACACAATGTTTCTCCATCTCTGTATAATATTGCCCTGGACAGCTATGCAAAATGAAAAATAGCCAGATAGTCTTTCATGCATATGATATGCCCCTTCTGAATGTTGAAAATATTTTGAAAACCACCCTGACAAGCAATCAAGGAAAAAGAACTCAAAAGGATTTGAGAGTTGGACTATTAAAAATATTTAGAGTGGGAATAAAGAAATGATTCCTATTCCTGTTCTTTATAGCAAACAAAGAACCTTCTTAAAATTGTGGCCTGAAGCAATGATTCCTATTGTAAAACACTGGAAAAATTATCGCTATAATGTTTTGTATCTCCAGATTTAACAAATTTAGTGAGAACACTGCCAGACAAGTACACCAATATGGATAAAAGTTATAGTATACCTTGCACAGGAAAACAATTAAACAGAAATACTTTGATGTAGACAGGGTATTTCTATATTTAGAATCAGTCAAAAAGAATATACAAAAAACGATTATCATTTAATTACATTCCACTCCTCTCTCTCTAGCTTTTATTTATATTCTTGTGAGATGCTCTCTCCCACCCCAAAAAATAGCCCTTAAGTGTTACATATGCACCATATTAAGACTGCGTTTAAGAAATTTTGAAAACGGGTGAAATATTAATGATATAGCAATTAATATTGTTAATTGTGCATTGAGCAGTATCTATATGTAAAACAATGCAATTTGTAATACCTTATTGTAAATGACCCTACATATTAATAAATGAAGTATTAAAAAAAGAAACACACTACATGTTGACTCTTACCAAAGAGGGATTCTCTGGTCAGGCAACATCCATGGTCCGGCATGGATGTTGCAGGACCAGAGAGTCCCAGAGGAGGGCCACCAGGGCAATGGGTTGCCCGCAGTGAGCTGATGGTAGGGCTGTCCAGCAGGCTTGGGGGATTGGGTACATGGCTGCCTGGCAGGGCTGGGAGCCATGGTAGCTTGGTGGGGCAGAGAGCCATTGTGTGAGGCTGTCATGTCCGTGCCAGAGCCCCAGTGCATTGCGTATGACTGCCCTGTGAGACTCAGAGCCCCAGAGTTGCACATGTGATTGCCCTGCTGGTCCAGGAGCCCCAGTGCAGTATGCATGGCTGCCCTGCGGGAGATAGTTGCCCAGCAGGTTCAGCAGGGCATCAGGAGGCCAGTGGGCTGGGCCTGGAGGTTCAGAAATAACCTCCCCTGGTCCAGTAAAATCTCTCATCTGGGACCAGTCAGGTCCCAAGGCTGCCAGACCAGTGAGGTCCAACCTGTACTACACAATTAAACAATGTTATTACTAATGTTTGCATTGTGGAAGTACCTAGAAGCTTTAGCACCATTGTGCTAACTAAAATAAATAAAATAAAAGGAGCAACCTCTGGGTTCTCTAGAGTGATTCTAACATGAAAGGAACCTACATTGGTCTTGATTCACAAAGGTACTTCACCATATGCCAAACTATAAAGCATGTAAGTAGTCCCGCTAGAGTCCATGTCAGATACTTAAACTTAGACATGTGATTAAGTACCTGTTGAGCTTCTATTTGTGGAGAGAAATCCGATTTGTTCCCTTCCCTAAGTACTACATCCCTTCAAGTGCCCTAATTTAAATAGATGCATCACATGCAGTTACTTTCTACTATTTTCATCTGATGTCTGATATAAGTGAATCAATTTCTGCTTTACGTGACCTATTCACAAATGCCATTTTTCTTGTAAGAAATTTACCATTATAGCAAGAGACCAAGAGCTACATAACTCCACAGGTGTTTGTTTGACTGTCACCTATACCCTTCTAGCAGTTCATTACTGGCCAATCAAGTGAACAGACCATGAAACCAAAAGCTACATCAGGGCAGCCTCTCCTGGAGCCTGACTGGAGGAACACCAGAACCTCTGATTGGTTAGGGCTTCCTATTTAAGCTAAGGAATGTGTCTGCACAGTTGGGCTCTAACTGGCTGCTACATTGGACCTGCCTGAGTTCTGGTTCAAAGTCTTGCTACTGGTTCCTGCTTTCCTGGCCTATTTCTTTTTCTAGCCTTTCTGCCTTATTACTGATTCTTGCCCCAGTCATCCAAATCCAATGTTAATCTTTGCCCTAACTCCTAACTCTGATTACAGCTGTGACCCTGGGTTCAGATCCTAATTCTTCCTCCAACCACTAGACTAGCACATCTATTTCTTGGCCCCAACCAGTGTTCCGTCTAATTTTTATGTCCACGTGCAGAATGACTTTTGCTGTGTGAAACATCGTCTCCATATTGATGCACATTACTTTTGCAGTGTGCACCAATATGGAGGTGATGTATCACATAACAAAAATCTTTCTGAACACAGACAGTGTGTGGCAGGGACAGGTCCAAGGACTTGGGGTTATGTCTCTAAATAAGGTTTCAGCTCTAAATGGGCATTACAGGCTTGGGCAAGTAGTTGGGATTTGAGTGGCAGCAAGGGCCTCCAGTTGGGGTGGGGACTGTGGAGTGGGGCTGAGGATAAGAGGGGGCTCCAGATTTGTGGAAGTGCTTAAGCCTAAGGGTTTGGGTACAGCAGGGGGTACAGGCTTTAGATTGGGACTCGGGCTTTGGGGTGGGGCCAGTCATGGAGGGGTTTGGAAGATGAGGTGGCTCTGGGTTTGTCGGGCTCAGGCTTATCTGGGCAGGTTGCCTGGTGTCTGCCTGTCCTGGGGTAATGTGCTGCACCCTGGAAGCAGCAGGTCCAGCTCCTAGGCTTCATGGCATAAAATACTCACTGCTCTCATCTGGAAGCACTGCTCCCCACCCCTCTCCTGTTGGCCAGGTATTGGCCAATGAAATCGCAGAGCCAAAACTCAGGTGCAGCACAAGCAGCACAAGTTTCCACAAAGACATTTAAACTACCGGTACAAGATTAGAGCACTTAATCAGTAACAACTTTAGTGGACCTGTAATGGTGTAACACCCACCTCTCTCAAGTAACCTTTCTGGTCGAGTGTGTCTGAAATCTTTAAAACAGCTCTGACCATGGTATCAGACTGCACTCCTAGGGCTTTCTCCCTTGTAGGCAATGGTTTCACCTTCTTTGAGCCCAGCTCTTTGGCTGAGCCTCTTAACATTTCAGATCGCCTTATGGGGGTTTATTGCTGACCAATTGTAGGCCACTTCCCCAGGGGCCTATGGGGGAAGAGGAAATGCAGACCCACTAGATCCCAGGCCAGGAACCCTAAGAATAGCAACTATGTATCACCATATCCCTTAAATAAAGTGCTTTAAGTTCCCTAAGACACTTACTCACAGACCTAGCCTTCACCAATGCTTCACCTTTACCTTAAGGATCTTCTGCATTCACGCTCAGCAGTCAGCCAGGTGTGCTCTCTTCCCACTTCAGTCCAAGCCAGCACTGAGCTGTTCGTGGAACTTCAGTTCTCTTTGCCCAGCCAATTGCACCACATGTACTCCAGCAGGGAATTCTCTCTTGCTCTTGCCTTTTCATATGTCCTTCCTGGGCCCTGACTGCCCATTGCAGTGTCTGATTGGCTATCACTTGGCAGAATCCTCCTGATTATGAAGACTGAGGAGGAAGCAGCCAGACTGCTTGGAAGACTCAGCTCCACTGTTCCATACCTGGGATGGGTATAGTAGTGCCCTAAGGCCTCCAACAGGGTGTCTCCAGGTCTAGTCCACCCTATCACAGGACCTTGTTCTTTTCACAGTTCAACTTAATTTTCTCCTAGCAACCCAGAATTAGAAATGGCAAAGCTGCCCTTTAATAGATGTTGGAAAGGAGAATATTACACTGATCAACAGGGTTCACTTCAAGAATCATCGTCTATCTCTATATACATACCTACACACACAAATTCACCATAATATCCTGAAAGCTATTGTTGGACAGGATTTATTTCCTTTAATCTGTTCTGTCTCTGCTTAAAAATACCTTCCAGTAAGTTAGCCTCATTATCAAAGATTCACACAACACTAAGGGGTGCATCTGTTTACCATTGGTTCCCCAACATGGGGACACTAGAACAATGCCATGATCTCCTTTTAGCAGGACATGTGGGACTCTTCAAAATACAATGTTTTATATCCTGTTTCTTCAAAGGATTACTCTCACTTCAAATGTCTTTTACAACAGTCATTTGTTGCTTCCTGTAAAATGTGTACTTGTGTCAAGAAATCACACAATAAACCCCTTGGCCTCCCTCAACTCCTGAAAACCTCACCTAGGCCTTGGGCAACTATCACTGATTCTGTTGTAGAACTGTCAGAGTCCGATGGGTTTACAAGAATTGTGATAGTTGTAGACCATCCTTCAAACATTTTGGGGGCAGAAACGCCTTTGTAAATCTGTACAAGGATTAAAACGTTTTAGGCACTAACAGATAAACAGTACTATAAAAATAAAATGCAATTTTCATTATCATCCCAGTTTTACAAATGGACTAAAAGAGGCACAAAAAGGTTACCGGTAAGTGATTTGTAAATAACACACAGCTTGTTGCAGAATTTGAAAGATAACAGCTTATGGGTTTTTAGCAATGCTTAAGCCCACAGGTCACTGGTGTTATTTATAGTTGGTTCCCCCCCCCAAATAATTGTGCATGGCCTCCTGGGGATACATAAGTGTCTGTGGAGCAATGGTAGATTTTATTTTTAATTTTATGTATCACATTTTCATATCAGGCAAGCAGACAAAGTTTTTAAAATGTGTGAATTTGTTATATAAAATAAGGTATTTAATTTACTTCAAGATGTACCAATGAGAACACAGACACAGATGCAGAACATGGAGCACTCCCCTCCAGTCACTGTGCAGCATGGGTTCAGTTGCCCAGCAACTCTCCAGACTGAGCTCAGAACTTAGTTAGGGTTGGGGGTTTTTTTCCAGTTGCGTACATCACACTACAGCTATATCTGTATGTAACAGTGAAATGTGTCGATGTCTAAAACAGGTAGTGTTAAGAACAAAAAAGTATCAGTGATGAGAAGGGTAGAAATATGTGGGCAGCTGGTTGATCTGGAGAGGGGTATGAAGAAAGAAAACTTTCTGAACATTTGCTTAATAGCATAATTGCAATAGTCTTAAGATTCTGTCTTTCCTCCACTAGTGACATTCTCTTGGGCATTGTGCAGAGAGGATCTGAAACATACTGGTTTGGCACAGAATGGGAATGCAGCTTCTCTGTAAGTATCAATCCAGCCAACAGTCAGAGAAGCATTTAAGATTCCACAGACAATCTGTGCTGGAAACATAGGTGTGTGGAGCTGCATAGTGGCTGATCCCATGTTCCTGAAACAACATCTACAGGGAGAAAACCAAAAGAATTTAACAGGAATGAAGTTTGCATTTTCCCATAATGGTTCCATGCTGCTGTTGAAATACTCTAGCAAAGAGCTATTTCAATATACTCAACCCATGGCCTGCTCTTATGAGTTTAATTCACCAATGACCAAAAAGATAATGATACTGTTGCATTAAGAAAACCCTTAATCATGGAAGAGCTAAATGCAACAAGTGATGAATTCTATTATCTACCATCTCTAATGACAACAGAACAGGATAAATATTGAAATAAGAGTCAAACTTTTCATCTGTGATTAAGATAAAGTATCTACCCATTACAGGCAGTCCCTGGGTTAGGTCAATCCCACTTACGTCGGATCCCTAGTTACGAACGGGGGGGGAAGGGGCGCAGCTAGTGTGGGGTGCCTCCCCCACTGTCGCCGCCTCTGGCGGCACACGGGGCGCTTCCCCCCAGCGGACCAGGGAGACGCGGAGCTAGCACCCTCCCCCCCCAGCAGACCAGGGAGACACGGAGCAGCTTTTCTCACCGCCAAGACGCGCCGCGGTCCTGCCGCCCATGTCCTCCGCGGAGAGAAAAGCTGCTCCGCATCTCCCTGGTTTGCTGGGGGGTGGGGGTGCTAGCTCCGCATCTCCCTGGTCTGCTGGGGGGGGAAGCGCCCCCTGTTCCGCTGGAGGCGGCAACAGTGGGGGAGGCACCCTGCACTAGCTGCCCCCCCCCCCCCAGCAGACCAGGGAGATGCAGAGCGGCTTTTCCTCTCCTATCCTGGTGTGAAGTGTTGCTACAAGATCTTCAGTCCAAGAAAATTTATAGTTTGCACAGCACCCTAGATTAGTTTACTAAATTTGTAAAATCTTTTAGGATCCTTCTAGGCAAAAAGTTCCTATAAAAATACTGACTTCTATAATCTTTTAAAATATATTAAATAAATTAGCCTTATTTGGATGAGTGACCGACCATTTGCTGTGTTACAGGAGGTGCCACCAACAGCATTCTCTGCAGTCACCCATAAGAGGCATGCAGCATGTGAACCTGTAGCACAGTGGTGGAGGAACTTTTTTTGGGTCATGGGCTACTGACCCACAGAGATATCAGTCGGGTGGGGTGCAGCAGGGGCTGGAGTGCCAGCACAAGCTCCCTAGTGCTGGGGGAGAGGGGAGCCCTGAGCCCAGGGGATCAGATCCAGGCAAGCCGGGGATCACATCTGGATTCTGGGCCTTAGGCTCCCCACCCTTTTGTAGCGCCTCTACTAGCCCAAAACCTAGGGGAAGGAGTTATGTCTCCTCCCACAAAGCCTTATGATCCCATGACTTGGCATGATGCACTCAGTGCCACCAGGCTCATTCACAGCTTTTTAAACAAGGCTTACTCCCTGTTGCTACCAGTGCACCACTGCTTCACCTCTCTCTGCACAAACTGTCCCCCCTCCCAAAAAAAGTGAAAAATAGAGAGAAGAAAGCTATAAGGAAAGCAGGCAAGTGTGGTCAAGGTCACTTTTGTTGCTGCCTTATGGCTGAGATGTGCAGCCTAAAGGAAGTTGATGATTTCACAGGGCTGTCGGTGCAGACTCTTGAATGAGGGGGAGATTTTATAAAAGCTACATACTTAGCAGCATGTGTGTACCATACTTTCCTACCATTTTGGGAAAGTAATCTCCAAGAGCCACAAACCCAATTGTATGCATATGCATTCTACAGTGATTATGCAGCAGACACACATATACCTACCACTAAGTTGGCTCTCTGAAAATCAATATCCCAAGGAATAGATTGATTGCTTATGCCATTAAAAAGGGGAAATAAAGTGCCCACTTCTGTTATATTCTCTGCTAGTCATCCCCTATAAAGGATATTTTTTTAAAGAAAAAAATCTATTGAATTCTGGACCTAAAGATCAGGGTCTCTAGGAAATGCAGATAAATACAAGTGGTTTATATTTTCAAATAGCTGTTGTTTAGACTTCACCATGCTGTCAATGCCTTCTATTGTCATCAGAATCAAGCATATGGTCTGTGGGACTAAAATCCGAGTCATGCTGATATTGCTCACGCCTCGATTTTTATCCCCGATTACAGATTTAGCAGCAGTGTAAATTTACAATGTTGTGACAAGGCCTTTTCATTATTCCCACCTCACTTCACCTGACCATAACACTGTGCCAAATGAGATAGTGGGCTTTACTTCCATACGTTTCACTGACTCAACCAACCAGATCCTTTAAACTATTTATAATGCATTTATATCAAATATCAACAGAAATCCATCACAGGTTTCTTCTATTAGGTAAAACTTGTGTTTTTCAGCAATGAAAGACAGAAAAATGTAACTGCTGGGAGAGAAAGATGAAAGGTTCTCTCAATCTGCATAGCCATGGATTCTTTGTTGTCTGTTTCTGATTTTGAATCTATCTTGTTTTTCAAGTTTACCTTATTTGGATACCAAAGCACTTCACAAAAGATGCCTATAAAATGTAGACACCTTTGGGACAACAATTGAACAAATCACAGCACAAGCATTACATTTTAGGGAAATAAATTTTGGCCATAGACAACAGGCCAAAACTGCAATACAACCCCTTAGATCAGGGGTTCCCAAACTTTTCATGGTACCGCCTCCCTTTACCCTGTCCATGCCCCATCCTCCAGGAGTTGGGGCAAGGGACCATGTGGACATGGACAAGAGGGACAAGGCTGGGACTGAACGTGGGAGTGAGTCTGGTGAGCCAGATTACCAGGACATTGACTTAGGAAAGAAAGCATGGCAGACACCTCAGCTTGAGAATAAAGGACTGAGGGAAGTGAGGTGTGGGAGAATAAAACTGAGCTCTGGAGAAATGTTTGGCTAGAGTTTCCCCTACAATATGTACCAGTTCCAACTTACATACGAATTCAACTTAAGAACAAACATACAGCCCCTATCTCCTACGTAACCCGGGGACTGCCTGTACTGAGCACAATGAAGGTTATTTTGGAGACCCTTAATCTTTCTTCCCTGAGGTGTCAGATATTTCTTAGATACCTTTTCAAATCTCAGCTTGATGGAGTAAAAAAAAGACATTATACAAAGGTTAAAACTCTAGGTTTCATATATTGTGAAATCTGTATAATAGGTCAACAAGCTGATCATGATCAAATTTTGGAAAGAAATGCAATTAAATGTGATGCACTAAAACATTCCACCTATGGTAACTTACTGATGAGACCCTGATGTTCAGGAGTATTATTTGACAAACATAATGACTCAAATAATAAAGGTCAAATTCCATTGCCTAACAGGTACACAAAACTCTTGTTAAGAATCACTTTCACTGAAACAAAGACTAAATTTTGCCCCAAGAAAAGAATATTTCGCTTGACTTTGGAGTTGTGTAAAACCACATAGTTTGTTAGGTACTGTAATTATATACAATATTAAATACCAGATGTGAGTGATCGACTGCAATAGCCATGTCCCCAAAAGAAACCTAGCTTATTAGTAAGAACCCAAACTATCTCTCATTGTGAAGTACATCTGGATGAAATCTTGGCCTCATTGTCAAAGAGAAAACAACAATTGATTTCAACAGGGTCAAGATTTCCCAACAGACTAGGTCCACATTTGTAATAATTATCAGCGAGTAAAGACTAATTGATTAGGCCTGTAGTGGAAAATATGGCCTCCTGCACTGGAATAGCAAAATCCGAGTGTAACAGAGTGGTCTGCCCCTTTATCAGACAAGGGGTTTGGAGTCAGCATAGGGAGCTGGGTGCCTGGGACTAGAGGTGCTCAGCTCCCACAAATGTTAGCCATCACACCACCTCTGTGCAAGGCCCAGCTACGCTTCCAGGGACAGACTGGCACTGCACCACCTGGCTGCCAAGCAGCAAATGAGCAGCAGTCCACAAAGCCCAGCACCAAGCCAAGCAATGAGTCCAAGTGTGATTAGAGCCCAGTGAGCTAGCCTCATCCCTGGTGAAGTGGGAAGAGGTCAGTCTCTCCATAGTGTCTGTGAGCAGAGCTAGGGCTGGTGCCTGGGAAGGAGCCAAAGAGCAAATCTGAGGCCGTGTCCAGATTCAGGGTTTTTTTCGGGAAAAGTAGCCTTTTCCCGAAAAAACTTCCCCTGCGTCCAGACTCAAGCCGCGTTCTTTCGAAATTATTTCGAAAGAACGCGGCTTTTCTTTCGATGGCGGTAAACCTCGTTTCACGAGGAAGAACGCCTTCCTTCAAAAGTTCCTCTTTCGAAGGAAGGCGTTCTTCAATGTAAAGAGGCCGTCTTCGAAAGAGAGCATCCAGACTCGCTGGGTGCTCTCTTTCGAAAAAGCGGATTTCTCTTTCGAAAGATCCGCCTGCAGTCTAGACGCGATCTTTCGAAAGAGGCTCTTTCCAAAGAAGCCTGCAGTCTAGACATAGCCTGAAAGAAGAGGGGGGGCACCTGCAGAGGAAGGCGCCAGAGACAAACTCTTATCAGACAATCCCCTGGACTCCCAGGCCTATACTGAGCCTCACACTCAACTTGATGGGATTTGTCTGCTTTTAACATAACTTTTGAACGCCACCTTTGATCAGTTTCAAAATTGGCAGGGAATGCTGTTCGCATCAATTAAAACACTCCAAAACAGGAAAAATTGGGAGAAAGAACATAGAGCCCTGCCAGCAGTTTAGCCATAGACAGCTTCAAGCATCTCCTAAATTGCTTGTAAACTAGAGGAAATAACTGATTTGCAAGACCTAAGAGCAATATCAATCATCTTCTCTGTTCATCCTCCTGATAAAGTTTAATATAATGATACACTGATGGACTTATCTCCCAGAGAAATAAGAATGGTGGGGAAAGGAAGAAGAAAATAGGTATCTGTATAAAGTGCCTGTCCTATGATGAGGTGCATGTGGAACACTAGGGGTGTGTCTAGACTACATGCCTCCTTCGACGGAGGCATGTAGATTAGCCAGATCGGAAGAGGGAAATGAAGCCGCGATTAAAATAATCGCGGCTTCATTTAAATTTAAATGGCTGCCCCGATCTGCCGATCAGCTGTTTGTCGGCAGATCGGGGGAGTCTGGACGCGATGCCCCGACAAAGAAGCCTTTCTTCATCGACACAGGTAAACCTGGTTTCACGAGGCTTACCTGTGTCGATGAAGAAAGGCTTCTTTGTCGGGGCATCGCGTCCAGACTCCCCCGATCTGCCGACAAACAGCTGATCGGCAGATCGGGGCAGCCATTTAAATTTAAATGAAGCCGCGATTATTTTAATCGCGGCTTCATTTCCCTCTTCCGATCTGGCTAATCTACATGCCTCCGTCGAAGGAGGCATGTAGTCTAGACACACCCTAGTATGGAAAAAAAGTATGGAGGGAAAGGAATAAGGGGTTACACACACAGAACCTGGTATGGGATAGAAACAGAGGCCCCTCTCCCCCATAGATAGAGGAAAGAATGAGGATGCACACACACCCTCTGCTATAAGGAGAATACGTAAGGGAAGAAGGAGGGAGAACATAGAATTGCTAGTGGGAGGAGATAGGGGAATCCTCATTTTGGAGGAAGAGAGGGGAATGGAGCCAAACACAGGCATAACGAGACTACAGGACACTGGAATTGGCATCAAAGGAAGGGAGACACACAGAACCCTTGGTAGGGAAAACAAAGCAATCCAACAATGAGAAGAGGAGGGGAAGAGAAAATAGGGGCGAAGAACTTCCATCATGGGAATCAAGGGGGAATGAAGGACACAGGAGAAGTGGGATGTAGGAGTGCACAGAAAACTACTGATATGGGGGAGAATGAGGAAAGCTGGGATGGAATCAGGGGAGTAAAGGGACACAGATCCCCTGCTAAGGAGCCTATGAGAAATTGCAAGATGTCCCTGAAATGGAGATGGCTGGGAGAGTGGCACACAAGTTTCTGTGGTGAGATGTAGGAATGCAAGGAGCCGTAATGTGTGAAATAAGTTTTTCCTAAGAGAAACCAGAAAGTAACCAAACCTGGCATCTGTTTTGAAAATAGACTAAATTTCATTTCACTGAATTGAGATGATAAAAATGCATTTGCTGGATGACTGTACAAGACAGTAAATAAAAATATTTTGAATTCCTTCAAAAATCATGTACACACGTTGAGAAATTTTCTTTGTATAAGAATAATTACATATCACACATGTTATGAATGAAGGAGGAAAATATCTAAGTTTTTAAAAAGGGCTCCTGTTGAAAAAACAAGTCTAGTCAGTGACAGCTTTTCATTTTTAAAAGTAAAGATAAAATAAATTGCAAAAGTTTGGTTTTTCCTTAATTATATTTAGTATAAAACAATGTAAAAGCTTCAAAATTCTTCTTTTGTGACTCTGCTTTTTTAGTAGTAATTAGAATTCTACAGTTATATGGAAAATTGATTTCCTGACTAATAAGCACTGTTGCAGTTTGTTTATTCCATCATATTTATAGGAGAGAAGGAAGTGGGTCTCTGGTCAGAAGACCTAAAAAATTATAGGGAAAATATAAAAGCTGAAATTAACACCTTTTTGTAATGGTGTTAGATCAGAATCAAATGCTGCAAACACATCCTTAACTCTTCTACTGTAAGTATGGACTACTCGCAGTAGTAAATTTAAACATGTCCATGGAAGTTCACACTACGGGGACCTTAGTGACTAAAAGTTAAAGTCTTGGAAGTGAGTGGAATAGGTGTAATGGGTCAGTCATTGGAGCTATGCCTATTTACGCTATCTGAAATTAGAATTTGCTTTTTAATTGCATTAGTGTAAAAATATAGCAGATACAGATTGGAGTAGAGTATTTGGCCCTAAAAAACAGTACCATGTACATCACTCATGTTTCTTAAGTGTAAAAAGTTGTCAAATACAAATTATATTCATTAAAAGTATATGTGTTGACATTTTTATTGTGATAAGCTCTTTTGTAAAAATTGAATGAAACGAAATTTTCTTTCCAGTTAAAAGAAAAAGTTAGCTATTTTAAGAATTTAGAAAGTAGGGCATTTTAACAATGGACTTAATAAAAGGTGCCTCTTTATTTTTCCCCTTTGCAATTGTAAAAATAATAGCCTGTTCAATAGCTACAATCCCTCAAGCACTCTCATTAGAGCTCACAATGAAAGCATTGTCAGGCTTGGTCATTACTTTGACAAGAAACCTACAAGGAAAATCCAAGTACAGCAAGAAGTGATGGTGTTAATTCAGTTAGTGGCAGTTTTCCTTCCAAACCAGCATTTAACCAATGTTCTAAAGTACGGTTAGGGGAACTCTAGCCCTGTAAGTGACCTAGGGTATGTCTACACTACCCCCCTAGTTCGAACTAGGGGGGTAATGTATGCATACCGAACTTGCTAATGAAGCCCGGGATTTGAATTTCCCGGGCTTCATTAGCATAAAGCCGGCTCCGCCGTTTTTAAAAGCCGGCTAGTGCGAACCCCGTGCCGCACGGCTACACGCGGCACGGGCTAGATAGTTCGAACTACGTAGCCATTCCGATCTATCTGTACACCTCATTCCACGAGGCGTACAGATAGTTCGGAATAACTACGTAGTTCAAACTATCTAGCCCGTGCCGCGTGTAGCCGCGCAGCACGGGGTTCGCACTAGCCCGCTTTTAAAAATGGCGGAGCCGGCTTTATGCTAATGAAGCCCGGGAAATTCAAATCCCGGGCTTCATTAGCAAGTTCGGTATGCATACATTACCCCCCTAGTTCGAACTAGGGGGGTAGTGTAGACATACCCATATTTCTTCAGATGAGGAGTAAAATAATGTTTTGACCACTTGTAGTTATTAAACTTCCCAGTGTATCTGTAAACCCTACACCAGTGGTCCCCAACCATTTGGGGTTGCCAGGCGCCAGGGGGCGTGGCAGTTCGCCCACCGGGCGCCCGGGGGGGGCAGGGCCCCCCCATAGCTGCATTCCGGGGCCAGCGCTCTCCCCTCAAGCGCCGCGCGCCCGGGGCCGGCGCTGGCGCTCTCTCCTCCCCGTCCACCAAGCGCCGCGCGCCCGGGGCCGGCACTGGTGCTCTCTCCCGCCCTCCCCCAAGCGCCGCGCGCCCGGGGCCGGCGCGCTCTCCCCCAAGCGCCACGCGCCCGGGGCCGGCGCTAGCGCTTTCTCCCCCCCCCATGCTCTCCCCCCCACCATGCATGCACCACGTACCCGGGGCCAGGCCAGCCCTGAGCACTTGGTGGGCGCCGAGAAATGCCCCCGTGGGTGCCATGGCGCCGGCGGGCACCGTGTTGGGGACCACGGCCCTACACTGAAAGACAGACAGCAGCAGTAGGAATGATTGACATGGAAAATTGGTTCCATTTACTATTTAATGCTATTTTTACCACTGAAATAAGTGTTGATCATATGTTTTCACTAAATTCCCAACCTCAAGTGGGCTTGCGGTCAGAAATATTCTGTACTATTATGCATCATTATTACAGCTGTACTAAAAGCAAACAATCCCAAACAATATCAACAATATTTAATTCTAGGAATGTCACTCTGAAGCTTAAAAATGTCTTGAGAATCAGTAAGAACCAATGGAACAGCTGCCAGCGTAGTTAAGAGCTTTTTTGTAGTTGTTCAGAATATCACCAAGTTGAATCATTAATGGAATTTGTAATCTGTTTACTATCCAGTGTTTAAATTCTCATCATTTTGATTTTACAAATTGTGCCTGTGAGGTAGACTGATACACAAGTGTAAAGCTGAGAAGTAACACCTTTTTATTTCTCATGCCACGAATCTTAGAACATGGTGGCATCAGAGGTAACTCAACCAATCACCAGTTTTACACTAAAAATAGTTGTATGCAAATTAGCTAATCACCTGTTTGAGGGATTACTTGGTTTAAATGCCACATATGTGCCCACATACTACCCCATCTGCCTCTGAGTCACTTTTTCTTTTCTAGCAACGTGGTGCCTCCATCTTGGAAAACAGCTTTTATCCCCCCATGCTACATTTAGATTTCTCCCATCTCTAAATCACTTTTAAAAAAAACCCCACACCTCAGAATATTCCAGATTATCACCCTAAATGCAGAAGTGCTTACAATTTAAATAACTCAGCAAACTAGACAGTAGAAACGCAGACAGATGTGGCTTTTTAAAAACAACAGTAAAGATGATAGTGATCCCCCATGATTCTAGACTAGCTCAACTCAGACAAACCCAGGGGTTTCTCATGATTTCTCATCCAAACACCACTGCTGTGTCTGCACTGGGCCACTTATTCCGGAAAATTAGCCGCTTTTCCGGAATATGCTGCGAGCTGTCTACACTGGCCCTTGAATTTCTGGAAAAGCAACAACGCTCTTCTGTACAAAATCAGCCGCTATTCCGGAAAAGCTACGCTGCTCCCGCTCGGGCATAAGTCCTTATTCCAGAACACTGTTCTAGAAAAGGGCCAGTGTAGACAGCCCAGTAGTCTTTTCCAGAAAAAAGCCCCGATCGCGAAAATGACAATTGGGGCTCTTTTCCGGAAAAGCACGTCTACATTGGCCACAGATGCTTTTCGGGAAAAAGGGCTTTTCCGGAAAAGCAGCCTGCCAATGTAGATGCTCTTTTTCCGGAAATACTTATAATGAAAACTATTCTGTTTTAAGCATTTCCAGAAATTCATGCCAGTGTAGACACAGCCCACATGTTTTCTAAATAGCCTGAAGGCAAGAACCTGCTTATGTGTTTCCTTTCTCACTATGTACAGTGTATGGTTCCACCAGAAATGATGATAAATATGCTGTAAGTATTCAAATGTTCTTGAATTAATTCACTATCATAATTGAGTACATTAGATTAACTTTCAGAAAGATTATTTTTATTTTTCAAGTGACCTTTTGAAATTATTTTAGAGCCTATGATTATATTTTGTAGAGTGAACCAGGGGAACTGACATTCCAGGCCCCTAGGGAAGGGGCGTGGCAGCAAGTTCTGGATCTCAGAAGGAGCAGGGTCAAGGGCAGCTAGCCCTCAGTGTTACCCAGACCATGACATCCCCACCAGCACTGCCTGGAGTGTATTGCACAGCACTTCTGCCTCCCCAGGCAGCCCAAAGACCTGCCTCGAGCATGCCACATGGTGCTTCAGTGATGATTTAAAGGGCTTGATGCCCTCGGACCTGGTGAATTGCCAGGCTCTGGGGTAACTGCTCCTTTTGCCGCCCCCCCCCCCCAACCCATCAGCAGGCCTGGAGTGAGTAAATATTTTCTGCTGAATGTAATATTCTTTAAGATATCAAATTAATGGAGGGAATCCCAATGCATCAAACAGTAAATGAGAATGACTATGACACTGAGGAGATTTTACAAAATGATGTACATTTATCATGTACATCAATTTATTTACTGAGAGATAATATTTGTACTGCTTTGTGTTTTTCCTCAGAAAAATTCCACTTTGATCGTTTACAAGCTGCATCCATATATTGCTTGTCTTATGATAAGAATACAAAAGACTGAGTTACAGTTATGGAGAAATAGCTGAAAAAATGGGATAGCACAGATTGTACTAAAAGCTATTTAGCTTAAAATGATTCTGAAATAAATGAACTGACTGTTTTTGCAACTTAAATAAACTTAATAACACCAGTTAACTTTATCTCGACTATTTTAATGTATTTCAGACCAATCCTAGAAAAATCTGCATAGCTACTAACATTTTTTATTAACAACTATGGAGGAGAAGCTTAATTTCACCTTAGGCGTTCAGCATTGGTTTTTGCAGTGCTTGTGACCTGGTCAGTGGCTTCTCAAAAAAGAGAGTAGGGAAGAAGTGAACCATTGCCGCTTCTCTGAACCCTATATGTCTTTTGAGCACTGGTTGCAAGTATAATAAATCATTTGACTAGTGACCTGCTTGATGGGTTAGCAATGGACATTATAGAACTTTTCACAGAGACGTTTTCTTTTATTACATGGAACAATAAGTGTACGGAGAGACTGGGCTCAATCCTGATACCCAGTGCACTACAGTCTCTTGGAAGTGTACTGCAATGCACTACAGGTTCAGCCACAATGGTGCAGATCTCTATAGTCCAGCACCATCTGTGGTCTGGTATTCCTGTGGGTGCTCCTGGGTTGGAGCTCTCATGGGAAAAGCTGGCTCTCACTCAACAACTCCTTCCCTGACCTCCTAGAGGTTCTGGTGTACTGCAAGCTCGAGGGGGGGAGGAATGGGAATCACTTGGAGGGAAAGGCAGGGTGATTGTGGAGCCCCACAGCTGCAGGCTAGGAGTGCAGCCCCACTGCCAGTGGTGGAGACTTGGAGCACAGCCCATCTGCCATGTTGCTCAGTGAGCTCCTTTAGGGCTGCACTACTGGGTCTCCTCATTTACCCTGCCTCTTCCCCGAGTGCCCCTGCCACCCACTTGGTCAAAGGAGGCCCTTCTGCTGCCACTGGAGTGGGACTTCACAGGAATCACCACCTACCTACATCAAATATTTTAACTCCACTGACTGTGGCAATCATTTCCCTTTTTTGCCTTGAGGATGCATATTGACTTACCTGCTTATGTTCCACTAGAAGCAATGGAGTCACCTCACGCAACAAAATTCTCTCCAGACCACACATGAAAGGTGTGACCTTTGCAAACTTCAAAAGTTAACTAGAAAGTGAGTTTGGCAATTGTACAGTTGGACTCCTCTATTAGAGTCTGTAATGAAATGTGTGAGAGCTTAGTGGTAGCAGGCCTAGTACTGCAAGAGGAACTATCTTTGGGGAGAGAAGATAAAATAAAAAATTTAGTGTTCTTAACATCTGTGCTCAATCAAGATTCCCATGACGCTGAAGAAAACTATAGATGTTGTTCCTCTTCTCATCAATGCCAATGAAAGATATTTCAACATATGATAATCTATGTTCTCCAACAGTTTCAATTAGATATTGCATTCTTCACTTCCAGTCCTAAACTACTGTGCATCATTAAATAATTACTGTATTCCAACTCAGACATGTCTACATTTCTGTAAATTCAATTAAATAATCTGTTAAGCCCTTTGGAGTTCTTCATCAGCTTCTGGATAAGATGTGGTATATACCATTGTGTTTCCCACATTAGTACAATGTAGTATATACTACATTTCTATTATGCTATTTCCACTGAAATTAGATTTTTCCCTTATCTACATGGTAAATTAGACAGTAACTAATAAAGCTAATGCTCTTTACTATCTAGAATAATAAAGTATAAAACCTGTGATTTAAAAGGGCTGTTTCTGGTACTCTTTCTATTTGTTGCAGGTTTAAATTTGCAGGAGAAAAGACATGACTGATTATTTTGAATTACATGTAACTCAATGATCTGTCAGTGACAAATATGCTTTACATGTACTACTACTAGTCCAGATGCCAGTGGTACTCTGTGCTATTCCCTCTTCAATACAATACACCACAGATTCAGTTTCCTTCTGTATATATGAAACTAGACTTGTGCCTAGAAGTTATTGAAATAGAGTTTTGTCTGTATATCCCTGGAGCTTTTTGTTCTAAGTTATTGATTATTAATGACATTCAAAATATGGAAGAGCAAACTTTTGAAATGTTTGCAAGCAACTGGGTGTTTGGGTGAAAAGCGCATGGACAATCACAGAAACTGTGCAAATGGAATACATGCACAAATTATGAAAATATAGCTCAATGTGTGTCATCAGTTTTTGTTTCTTGTATTGGATTTATAATAATGCTGTTAGAACAAGCATGTTATTCTGAGCTTTAGTAGCTAGAAGACAAAGAACATCCTGCGTTTTGGAAAATCACTGCTGCAATCACAAATTTTGCACAGTTTCACCAAGTTATTTACTGGCTCAGTATGTATTACAATTATTTTTAATCATTACAATATTCCATGGAGCAAAGAGCAACATTCTGGATTCATCACAATCTGTGACATTCTGTACTCAATATCATCAAATTCTGCAATTATCTGTTGTTGTTATATCAATAGTTACCATGCAGTAGTATTTTCTTATGTAGTTTTATGAACAATAAAACAATGAGTTTTCAGAAGATATTAGAAACTTGTACTGTAGCAAGCAACTGAAATATGAAAACTCATAGGTAGGTAGATTTCCTAAAGTGAATGAGCCAGAGAATGATCACATGCATTGTTTAGTCTTTAGTTCATGACAGATAGCACTTCAGAAATAAGTCCTGAATATGCTAGTAATAACATTGGTTTATAGGGAATGAAACTTTGCACTTTTGAATTACTCATTTCAGAATGTTTAGAAAAGATGGGATGGGGATAAATCTTCAATATTGATATGAAATGGTTATTATAAGAAAAATAATGTATTAATGTTAAATCATTACAAACTTGCCTGCTCTTTTACTCAAGTTACCAGATTCAATTATTACTTATACATGATGCTTGTAGACTATAACAACAACTTTCATGTCTATGCTTTTGGTTGCTTATTTTATTAAAGAAGAAGTTCGGCTAATTAAAGACATTCCCAGAGATTTCCACTTTGTCACCAAGTGACAAACCAAACCATCAAGAAGGATAGCATCTCTTTGTTCAAAACCCCATGTTTATTACACCAGGAGTGTTTACATAGCCTCTGAAATCAAGCTTTTATATTGTTTATATTTCTTTAACTTTCTAACTATTTGCATTTTATAATAGGTTTTCAAAGATATATTTAATCATTGGTTACTGCAGTTCATGCTTTGCATAAAATATTTAATACAAATTTAATTGCAACTTGTAAATGTTATAAAACATTGCAAATCTAAAAATCCGGGTTAAATGGAAATAATCACACAATTGTCTTATAAAACAATAGTCTGATGAAGACATAAGATTATCTTAAGAGAACATTTTCTTTCTAAAACAAACATTTTAAAGAAATGCAAAAAGGTGTTCTTCATTCGGGAATAAACAGAATGACACTAAGAATCTTTATCAGAAGCCATGAGAATATTCTATAAAAGTGAGCTTTCCTTTACCATGTGTCATTCCCCACAACTGCTATACAAACAAGCAAAAAGTATTCCAATAAACCTATTCAAAATGTGATGTTGAATTTCCCTAGTGATAATTCTCAGAGGGTTAGCCGTGTTAGTCTGTAATGTTAAAAAAAAAAAAAAAAAAAAAAAAAACCACGTATGGTTCTCATTCCTTTTCAAGAACTCTCAAATCTTCATTTAACTTTAAGGAAGCATGCTTGGTTAGGAAATGCTTTGTAGAAAATCTTTAATTCTTACATGCACAAAGAAGGCACAATTTTCTTTTGAGATGTATATTTGCAAATATTTTCTCTAATCGAGAACCTTACTTTAATAACTTCAAAGTACCCCGGTTATATGAAGAGTGAGATAATTTGGTGCTATCCACCAGTGTGGAAGATGTGTGTTTCTTCTCCCTGAGCATCAAACAATCACAACCACTATTATTCATAATTCAAAGCCACAATATAGAAAACACACAGCATACAAACGGGTTCCAACTTCACTCCACCCAACCAGGGGAAAAGTAGTGGAGGGTAGGGGGCGGGAATAAACAAATTGGGGACTAGTTAAAGTTCCATGGAAGCTGGAGAAATTGGGAATAAAACATCTAAATCATAGGTTATTTATGAAGCTCTTTGCCTCCCAATGTTTTTTGAATTAACAGATCCTTGTTCCAGACATATGAAAAAATGCTGAAAACCTCATGTAATAGCTTAGCTGAGCCCTGTTTGTTCTGCCAGTGCCTTGGCTCGGACAAAATCTTCCTTCTGTCACCAAACTTCCTTACAAAAATCTTGAAAATCATTATTTTGTATGAGGCATTTAACCAGTGAAGTTTTGTTTTCCCTTGGTTTTGTGTAGCATGAATTGATTCTGAACTAGAGACATTTAATAACGTAGGCTTTGGGTTTAGCTGAAAGGATAGACTATTGGGCCACAGACCTGTGGGTTCTTTCAGTAGAGAATATAAAACTGCCACTAAGTGTCTGGGTATAAATTTCACAGTTTCCCATTGATTGGCTCCCTCTTGGACTCTTACGATTGTTATCTGCATTCCAGAGCAGACAATTCACTTGAAGTTATTTGTATCCTGAAGGAGTTCTCAGTCTGGGCCGGGCATGCATGTACTGCATTTGATCTTCCACTGAATAAATACAGTTATTGGCTCATAGCATCTTATCTGATAGGAGGTGCACACAAGATTCAACAGCAGAAGACATATGGAGTAGTGTTGCCAGGCATCTGGTTTTGACCTGCATGATCAGTCAAAAGGTGACTCTAGAAGCTCTTTTAGCACTTCTGACTGGGCTGTTAAAAGTCTGGTCAATGGCACGGAGCTGGGGGAAGGGAGGAGGGCTGGGGCTAAGGCAAACTCTCTTGGCATGATTCCGCATGGCTCCTGGAAATGGCCACCACGTCCCTGTGGCCACTAGTTATGTGGTGGGTAAACTTCATGCCCACAGGTCCTGCCCCTGCAGCTCCCGTTAGCCAGGAACAGTGATCAATTGGAGCTTCAGGAGCAGGGCCTGCAACTGTGGGGGACCTGGTGGTGACTTCCTGTGAGCTATGCAAGCATCCCTGAAACCTCTCCCATACCTACTCCCCTGCCTCAGGCTGGATTCCTCTCCCACATCCAAATAATCTCTCAGGGTATGTCTACACTACCACCCTAGTTCGAACTAGGGTGGTAATGTAGGCAACCGGAGTTGCAAATGAAGCCCGGGATTTGAATTTCCCAGGCTTCATTTGCATAAAGCTGGGCGCCACCATTTTTAAAGCCCCGCTAGTTCGGACTCCGTGCCACGCGGCTACACACAGCACGGACTAGGTAGTTCGGACTAGGCTTCCTAGTCCGAACTACCGTTACTCCTCGTGAAACGAGGCTTCCTAGTCCGAACTACCGTTACTCCTCGTGAAACGAGGAGTAACGGTAGTTCGGACTAGGAAGCCTAGTCCGAACTGCCTAGTCCGTGCCGCGTGTAGCCGTGCGGCACGGAGTCCGAACTAGCGGGACTTTAAAAATGGCGGCGCCCGGCTTTATGCAAATGAAGCCCGGGAAATTCAAATCCCGGGCTTCATTTGCAACTCCGGTTGCCTACATTACCCCGCTAGTTCAAACTAGGGTGGTAGTGTAGACATACCCTCAGAGCCTGCAGCACTCTACACTCTCCCACACCACAAACATATGCCCCAAAAGCTTCATCCCTAGCCCCATCACAGAGCTCACACCTCCAGCTGGAACCCCGCATTTCTGGTTCCACCCAGAGCCCCCCCAGCCCAGGGTCCATACCTCCCTGCACTCCAACCTCCTGCTCCTGCCTGGAGCCCTCTCACACCAGCCCACACCTCCACCTCAGAGCTCCACATCTCATTTTCTTCCTGAACCCCAACCCCCTACCCCAGCCCAATGAAAGTGAAAGGGGGGGAAGAGTGATGACGAGAGCCAGGGTAGGACCTCAGAGAAGAGACAGAGCAGGGGCAGAGTCCTGTGGATGAGGTGTGGCAGGGGTTTTGTGCAACTTCAGTTTTGTGCAACTTCGGCTTTAACCATGAATGTGCCTGCCACCAGCTTTATGAGCAGCATCTGCACACTCTTATTGTGCTTTGCACCAGACATTTTGGCTGGTAGCTGTCTGCTTCTGAATTTGTGGATTGAACAGAAGCACGCTGTTGCTGCTGAGGCCAAAGCTGTCACCAACAGTTTACAGTCTGCACCTTTTGGCTTGTGAAGTGGAAAAGTGGGTGCTTGGTGACAGATGGTAGCTCACGGCTTGCTCCCAGTTCCTCTAGGGTTCACTCTGGAATGTTCCATGGCTCCCAAATACTTGTCCACTTGTACAAGTTTGTCCATTATTAAACTGTTTGGGTTAACTATCATAAACAAGATAGGACTCACCTGCCCTTCACAAAAATTTTTGTCTGTCCAGAAACTTTCAGCTCTCTCTGAAACACTAAAACAGGATTCATACTAGGAACCTGTCCAAGAGAAGACCTACTCTTGGAATGTGTATTCTCTCTTGAAAGCTTTCCAGAGAGAAAGAGAAGAGATTGTAATTGATGTGATCAGTCATTATTGTTTGTGGTCTCTTTTAATTTTATTCTATTTTCTTTAGCAACACACTACTTGTAATAGTTTTGCTTTTCTATAATTGTGGTATCCCCCAAGCTATAGCAAAGAACTCCATGTGCCTAAAGTAGTGAGAGTCACATCCCTAAAAGAAAAGATAGACATATATCATGGATGATCATTCTAGATAGTGTTTGATCCTGCCCTGAGAATGGGGCAGGAGAGGAGGGCTGGACTTGATGACCTTTCAAGGTCCCTTTCAGTTCCAGTATTCTGTGATTTTATGATTCTATGATAATGAAGATTTGGCCTATATTATATAGATTTGGCCTATGACATTTAGTAGTTTTGGAGATAAAATTACTTGGTGTTCAATTACTTGACATATCTCTTCTCCTGCATAGTGTAGTAGACAAGAACATGTATCCTGAAGAAAGCCTCTGCAAAACAGAAATACCTGAGGCAGCCACAACAGCACAGTCTATGGACAGGTCTTCTAAAGCACTTTTTGCTCCAGGTTGGTTGACCTGAAAATTCTCAGACATGGCAGGGTGAATGAATGTTTCAAAATCTGAACTTTAATCCAGGTCTGAATCTTGTCACTGACTATCCTATCTTTATAATTGAGAGAATCCAGCTGCCTGATGCAGGTAATCAGAAGATTCAAGAGAAATTGTTCAAACTCAGATTCTGAATTTTCACATATTCTATATTTCATTGTACATGCAGATATGTCTTAATATGCATGTCATGCTTTATCACAACAAGAAATAAGAGATTACAGTATTGTGAAAGGCAACTAATTCATAAATACTGTGTATATAACAATTCACAGATATGAAATTTGATTTATTCATATTAACTTCTAAAAGAAATATACAGCTTAAAAGCTCTGGAGACTCTTCTAGCTCACTTCTTGTCCTTTTATAAAAAGATTTTAGGTGAACTAGAAGTCATTTGTGTGTAAAAAAAACACTGATTCGTTTTGGGGTACATCTTACATCAATAGCTACAGTTTGGACCTCACTGGTCCCAAATGAGGGGGTTTGCTAGACCAGGGAAGGTCCTTCTCCACTTGGCTTGTGCTGCCACTGGGTTAGGGCTCTTGTTAGAGTGGTGTTGTAATGCTGATTTATTTATAATGTTCATAATGTAGTTGTTGTAACTAGGATGAGGGTAAGGTGCACACTTAAAGGAGCAATTGCTGCCATCAGTAACGGAAAACAAAATGGAGTTTCTGGACAGGACAGCTGAACTTTTTTCTGCCTTGAGTGTCTGCACTCAGTACCAAAATTGCACCAGGCACGCAGATCCTTTGAACCCAGCCCGAAATTGTGCACACTGCCCTACACAAGTTTACAGTTTACCTACCAAAGGTTCTTAAAAAAAAAAAAAAAAAAAAAGCACTGCACCCCAAGGGTGGGTGTGGTCAGTGTTTCGGTCTGTGTCTGTGAGGACAGCACAGTGCCACAGGCATAGGGATCATTCACAATTGCGGTGGGTTCCCACACCACGCTGTAGTGAAGGCTCAACACTGGTGATCTGGAATACACGAAGCAGAGGTGTTTGATCTCTACCTGCCTCGGACCATAACATTGTCATCGTCCCTGAAACACTCCGTTGTGGTGAAGGTTCAATGAGAATCATACCAGAACTGTGAGGGATCACTTGCGGTTCCTCCCTAAGGGCTCACCTGAGCCCAAAGGTAGACGGTTACAAGCACCAGTACCACCATTGACGGCAGCGACTTTGTAACATATAAATACCTTACCTGTATTGGGGATCTTTCTGTCTTTCTTCTCTTCTGTTTTGGGGTGGGGGTTGGATTTGTTGGTGATTGTTTTTGTTCTTGTTCATGCACTTGTCCATTTAAATTCTTACAATTTATTAGTGAACTTTAATCTGGACTCTAAGCGTGGTTTTTTGGGGAAAAATCACCAGTGATCAGATACGGTGTCAGGGGCCTCCCTTCTGGTAACCAGAGCATTTAACATCAATCAGATCCCTTATCCTAAATTCTAAATAAATTCAAAAGACTATGCTCGTTACTGAGACTCTGGGGTAACACTCTAGCCTGACCCCACTGCTGCCCCAGTCCCCTGGAGCTCTCTAGATGCCATCAGCGATGCTGCTGCCAGGGTGAAACGTCACAGCCGGAGCTCTGTAGACAGAGCAGAGCTCCGCAGCCACCAGGCTCTGAGGCCAGGGCTGGAGCTGGGGAGCTAGAGCTGAGGCAGAGGGCCAGAGCTGCAGCTCCACAGCCAGGGACAGAACACCCTGGCTGCTTTTAGGGCTGGAGCTCCATGGCTGCTAATAAGGTCAGAACCCCTCCCCCCCCCACACACACACACACCAGTGCCCCCTAATGCTCTCCTGCCCCACCACCAGACCTCCCTGTTCACACACACCAGTGCCCCCTAATGCTCTCCTGCCCCACCACCAGACCTCCCTGTTCCTGGACTCTGTGGTCCAGGAAAATCCATGGTCCATGTCACACCATGGACGTTGCTGGACAAGGGAGTCCTGGTTAAGGGAGGTAAACCTGTAAGAAAGAAGTCAGTATACAATACTACATCACATTTGCTGCAGCTTAAAATATTATTAAATGTATAAGTTTATGCAGAATCATAAATAAACAGATTTCTCTCATATTAAAGCACAGTAAATGTGAAGCCTTGTATAATTATTTAAATACACTTCTGGTGAGAAAGCTAAGACAAGAATGATGTTGGTATATGATAGTAAATTTTAATATTTTATTTCTATCTAAATCTCACATAAAACTGAAGATTCCTACTTTATCTTCTCTACTCTAATTTGTATCATGATATTAAGTGCTTTTATGTCACAAGTCAGGCTATAATCAACAATTTTGTTTAGAGGCATCAGAATAGCAAACTGTTCATGGTTTACTTTGATAATCACATAATTATCTGACTGAATGGTCACAAAAATTCAGTCTTTGATATAACAAAGACTTTTTAGGTTTAACAAAAATAACATTTACTTGGGAGCTGCATCTGCTGCTCACTGCACTCATCAATACCCCCCTCTCTAGAGGTTTTCACGGCCAGATAACGTGAGAGCATGATGACGTCATTCTGTCACTCGGCAGAAAATATTTATATATATATATAAAGAGAGAGAGAACATGAGGAACTAGGGTGGCTAATGTAGTCATCTGAACTTGCAAATGAAGCCCGAGATTTAAATATCCCAGGCTTCATTTGCACGTTCCCGGGTGCCGCCATTTTTAAATACCCGGTAGTTTGAACTACCTGCCCGCGACTCCTAATTTGAACTACCGTTACTCCTCATTGCAGGACGTAATTAGGAGCTTTAATTTGAACTACCTAGGTTTAACAAAAATAACATTTACTTCCATTTTCTATAGTCCCTTCCATAAATGCCATCTCATTTTAAAAGATCTCAGGAGGTAACCATGTTAGCCTGTAACTTTCAAAGCAACTAGAAGTCCTGTTGCACTTTAGACACTAACAAAAATATATGTAGTATCATGAGCTTTCATGGGCAAAACCCACTTCTTCAGATGAGTTTGAGTGGAGAAAAAAAGGGACTATTGGAATTATAACAGAAAAAGAATGGAGAGGAAAAAATTTACCTGTCAATAGAACTGAATGTGCTAATGAGACTAATTGAGTGGGCTGGAAGTGTCACATACCTAGTTTTTTAGGTCAATGATGTGTTAAATGTAAGGAAGACAGGTTTTATAATGGGCCATCCAGTGAATGTCTTTGTTAAGGACAAAGGATACTGTGTCAAATTTGCATGTGAAGGTCAGTGGAGTGGAAATCCATTCTCTGTAGTTGGCTTGTGAAATTCCCTTTTAGAAGAATGGCTACTTTAAATCCATTAGTGAGTGCCCAGGCAGGTTAAAATGTTTCCCTACAGCAGGGGTGGGAGCCTATGG